>NC_057934.1:65414995-65517495 GCF_018555375.3 Anguilla rostrata
CCTCCGTCGCTGCTGTATCCCTCTCATCTGCTTTCTCTCTCTCTCTCTCCCGCTCTCTATCTCTCCCCCTTCCTCTCATCTCTCTGACCCCCACCCCCATGTCTCTTGCTCCTGCTAACACAGCCCACTTCTCCCCTTCTTCAACTCCTTTCTCCCAGTGTCTTCTTCTCTTAAACGCCGTACCCCGATTCATCTTTTCCTCTTCCTTCTCCTCCTCCTTCTTCTCGTCCTCCTCCTCCTCCTCCTCCTCTTTCTTTTTCTCCACCTCCTCCTCTTCTGTCATTTTATCATTTAAGACATTTGGCTACTTAAGCCCACACCACAGTCATCAGTGCAGCTATGCGCCAGCATTGTTATTGGAATAATGTGTACCCATACCCAAAAAAAAATACATTTATATTCCATAACAAAGTTTTTGGTCCAGATGGCAGACACAGCATTGACTCCAGACAGCGAGCCCTTTTTTGTTTCACATTTTTCCTGATACTTCCTACTGCTTTTGTCCTGGTATCTGTGTAGGAAAGTCCCCTGTGTTTTTAAACACATCACAAAAAAAAGGTGCCATGTCCTTCTTCTTGTCATGTGCTTCTCTAACCGTGAAGTAGCTGTGACCTCGTCACATGACTGCCTCTTCTTATTATCTTCAAGATTTTTTTTTTTTTGGTTCCCCTTCCCATCCTAAAATAATACTTGTATTGTATTCTCTGGAGATACTTGTATGACACAGGGAACATGATCTAGACATGTATGTAGGTTTTAACGTGAGAAAATATGGCAACAATGCACTGATACTCTAGTAATGGACATCTGTGTGAAAGGTGATTTGATCCAGACAAGGAAGATGAATAATGCAGTAAAAATACAGCAAGTTTGCCAGTGATCTATGGACTGATATGGGCAGAGTTCACAGGGGGACTGTGGGGTGCATTTATGCAGTGTTGGGGAGGGAATGAGGGACGCCGCCGTGGTCTGCAGCGGCTTCGTTTGGACGAAGCTCGGCGCCCGCTGACCAGCTCTCCCGTCTTCGTGCGACCCGCTCGTTTGCAGTCCCGTCCTGTACCCAGCAGCCTCGGCTGTCACCGGCTTTCCGAAGCGGGCGTGGTCCTCCCTGCCCGAGCACGCCCTGCCGCCTGCCGCGCGTTCCCGTCGCCCGCGCCGACCGGCCCGGAGGGGTGGGGATGGGGGGTGGGGCGGGTTCCGTGCCCGGCCGCGCGCACCGCCGCACGCCCCCGTCCCCCTTTCGGGAAAAAGGCCGCACCGGACCCCCCGATCCGGGCGCCACGGCGACAGGCCGCGCCGGCGGGTTCCGCCTCTTCCGGTTTGCGGGTCGCCGCCCACGTCGACCAATGGCCAATCAGCAGGCCTCTGCCTTTCCCCCCGTCAGATGCTGCGTCATCCAGTCGAGCCGGGGCCATCGCTGCCCATCCGGGGCCATCGCTGCACATCCGGGGCCATCGCTGCCCATCCAGGGCCATCGCTGCACATCCGGGGCCACCGGGCAGGCGGGCACGCCAGCGTTGCTCCCAGCCTCGGACACGGGCGCAGAGGTTCTGGCCGGACGGCGGGACGGCAGGGGCGCGTTTCCGTGACGGTTCGCGTGTTCTGATGCACCGCGGGCGGCGTGCAGAAGGGCCCCCTCTCCGTTCGGGACAAGCACAGACAGGGAGCGACCGGCGTGCCCTCGCGTAACCTCTGGCGCCGCCGGGGCGCTCCGTCGAAGGAGCGCTCGCTCCTCTGCCCGTACTTGTCGTCTGAGGAAGAGTTCGCTCCTTCTCTCCCCCTCTCTCTCTCTGCGATCCGCTCCTTCCCTCGTTAGCGAGCGAACGCCGGCGCGATGGCGGGACCGGGTTCTGTGCCCTGTGGCAGGCGGTCGTGATGCTTTACTGTAGTGCACCTCGCAGTGTGCTATAGAGGTCTCCCCCCCCCCCACCCCGCACCCCAGGCACCCCCGCACCCCCCGCACCCCAACTCCTCTCCCGTCTTGGCCCCGTCCCCTGTCTCCTGGCTCTCTCTCCCTCTTTCCCCTCTCAATCTCTTTAGTTTCCTGCCCTCTCTCACACTCTTTCCATCCCTGCAGCCTCCCTGGGACCGAGGGGAGACTGGAACCAGGCCATGCAGACTGCTTTCTCCCTTTCTCTTCATCCCCCCCCACACACACACTCACTCACACTCACACATCACACGCAACACACACACACACATACTCATACACACGCACTCACACACTCATACACACACACACACAGACACACTCACTCACACTCACACATGCAACACGCACACACACACGCTCGCACACACACATACTCATACACACGCACTCACACACACACACACACTCACTCACACTCACACACGCAACACGCACACACACACGCTCGCACACACACATACTCATACACACGCACTCACACACTCATACACACACACTCACACACTCACACATGCAACACGCACATGCACAAGCTCGCACACTCACATACTCATACACATGCACTCACACACTCATACACACACACACACACATCACACACTCACATATGCAACACGCACACACACACATGCACACACACACGCTCGCACACACACATACTCATACACACACACTCACACACTCATACACACTCACACACTCACACATGCAACACGCACACACACACATGCACACACACACACACGCTCGCACACACACGTACTCATACACACACACTCACACACTCATACACACTCACACATACTCACATTCACACACACACACACACACACTCACTCTCACACATGCAACACGCACACACACACATGCACACACACACACTCACACACTCATGCACACACACACGCACACAGATACTCACAGATGCACAAGCACACATGCACACACACTTGTTCAGTCTTCCTACCATGTTTTTACCCTCCATTCTCTCTCTCTCTCTCTCTCTCTCTCTCTCTCTCTCTCTCTCGCAGGAGCGTAAAGAGGAGGCTGAGCTTTGGCAGGGCCGGGCTCAGTTTGGCGTAGTGGGCTCCGTGAGCTCATGAATATTCACGACCCCCCTGCTCAGCCCCCACCACGCCACTCTCCGCACCGCCGCAACACTTGGTAGCAGCACATGGCGGGACAGCTGTTGCAGGCCAACCCGGGCATCTGTGCTGACAGAGAGGAGCAGGGGCGGGGGTATCTGCACGAGGGAGGGGCGGGGCGGTTTAGGGTGCTGGGGTTGTGGGTAGGACACAGAGACAGGGGTAGAGGGAGGGGCGGGGCGGTTTAGGGTGCTGGGGTTGTGGGTAGGACACAGAGACAGGGGTAGAGGGAGGGGCAGGGCGGTTTAGGGTGCTGGGGTTGTGGGTGGGACACAGAGACAGGGGTGAGGGAGGGGCGGGGCGGTTTAGGGTGCTGGGGTTGTGGGTGGGACACAGAGACAGGGGTAGAGGGAGGGGCAGGCGGTTTAGGGTGCTGGGGTTGTGGGTAGGACACAGAGACAGGGGTAGAGGGAGGGGCAGGGTGGTTTAGGGTGCTGGGGTTGTGGGTAGGACACAGAGACAGGGGTAGAGGGAGGGGCAGGGCGGTTTAGGGTGCTGGGGTTGTGGGTAGGACACAGAGACAGGGGTAGAGGGAGGGGCGGGCAGTTTGGGTGCTGGGGTTGTGGGTAGGACACAGAGACAGGGGTAGAGGGAGGGGCAGGGTGGTTTAGGGTGCTGGGGTTGTGGGTGGACACAGAGACAGGGGTAGAGGGAGGGGCAGGGGGTTTAGGTGCTGGGGTTGTGGGTAGGACACAGAGACAGGGGTAGAGGGAGGAGCAGGGGGTTTAGGGTGCTGGGGTTGTGGGTAGGACACAGAGACAGGGGTAGAGTGGAGGGGCAGGGCGGTTTAGGGTGTGGGGTTGTGGGTAGGACACAGAGACAGGGGTAGAGGGAGGGGCGGGCGGTTTAGGGTGCTGGGGTTGTGGGTAGGACACAGAGACAGGGGTAGAGGGAGGGGCAGGGTGGTTTAGGGTGCTGGGGTTGTGGGTAGGACACAGAGACAGGGGTAGAGGGAGGGGCAGGGCGGTTTAGGGTGCTGGGGTTGTGGGTAGGACACAGAGACAGGGGTAGAGTGAGGGGCAGGACAGTTTAGGGTACTGGGGTTGTGGGTAGGGCGGAAGGGAAGGAGACAGGACTGTCATGCTATGCAGTTGGGGAAAAGGGATAGAGGAGATCCTCAGAGTTGCTTGGCTGCAGTCTGAGAGCACAAAATGCAGTCAGACCAACCCTGAAGTTACACATTATGCACATCAGTATACCAAGCACAGCAAAAGCAACAAAGGGGAAACTTCACTCTCCCTACCATGTCACCCTCCCCCCCTTCTCTGTCTCTCTCTTTCTCTTTTTTTCTTTATCTTTTCACAGAGGGCTGGTCAAGAAAATCATCAGAGGGTATGCCCAGGGTACTGCCCTGATGCCAAGCAGCCCCCACCCTCCCCCCACCCCCCCCCCAGTCCCAGTGCCAATCCTAGTGCCAGCGCTGGGCTGTCTGGCTCTCCCTGCTCGCCGTGTGCCCAGCTGTCTGCTGCCCCAGATAGCCGTGCACAGGCAGGCCCCAGAGAGCTGTGCACAGGCAGGCCCCAGATAGCTGTGCACAGGCAGGCCCCAGATAGCTGTGCACAGGCAGGCCCCAGAGAGCTGTGCACAGGCAGGCCCCAGATAGCTGTGCACAGGCAGGCCCCAGATAGCTGTGCACAGGCAGGCCCCAGAGAGCTGTGCACAGGCAGGCCCCAGATAGCTGTGCACAGTGTGGCTCCAGATAGCTGTGCACAGGGCAGTCCCAGCTCAGCTGGGGAGCACAGGTTTCAAACTGTGTCAATACTGTGTCAGTACTCCAGATGCTTGGCAGAGGCTTGGATTAGCGCTGTGTGCACTGTGGACCTCTGTGCCCCGCCCGCTTCCCAGACAGGCCGCCCGGGACTGGGGGGTCACTGCAGCCACACTCCTCTTTCTCTCTCCCTCCCTCCCTCATCCCAGGGAGGAGAGGAGATGTCTCTTTCCACCCTGGGAGCACAGCTTCACCGCGCTGTGACATCTGTAACAGGCCCGCTCTCAATACACTGTGGTGCCTCGGGGATGGTACAGCTCAGTGCACACACACACACACACACAAACACACACACACACACACACACACACACACGCACACACACACACCCACCACACACACACATACACACGCCACACACACGCACACACACGCACACACACACCGCACAAGCACACACACACACACACACACACCGCACAAGCACACACACACACACACACACACACACACACGCCACACACACCACACACACACACACACACACCCCACACACACACACACACACACACAGCACACACACACACGCCACACGCCACACACACACACGCGCACACACACACACCACACACGCACACGCACACCGCACACACGCACACACACGCACACACACACACACGCGCACACACACACGCACACACACACACGCGCACACACACGCACACACACACACGCACACACACACGCGCACACACACACACACACACACACACGCACACACACACACACTAAAGATTCTGCGCTGCCAGACCATGAGACTTTTCATTTTTGTTTAGCCTTATTTTTTTTTTAACCAGGTTAGTCACGCTGAGATTGACATCTCTTTTGCAAGTGAGCCTTGGAGCCTACATGTCTTTTGACTGTGAGAGGAAACCAGAGTACCTGGGGGAAAGCCACACGAACGTGGGGAGAACACGCAAACTCCACGCAGAGAGGACACAGCCAGCGGCGCAACAGCGCTAACCGCTGCACGACCTGAAGCTCTGAAGTTCAAACCTCAGCAATAGAAAAAAAAACATGGATCTGCCTGAATATATATATGTATATATTGTGTCTTCGTGACAGTTCTCTGTAAAAAAGTTCTATACAAATAAAATTGAATTGAATATCAGAATATTGCTGAAGTTTGAACTTTTAAGTGAGGTACTGGATTACTATAGTTTGGATAACTACATGCTATTATGATATACTTTTTACTTCTGTATTTGCAACCAGTAAATTCATATGACTCAGTCATTATATGAATTTACTAGAATTCATATTTACTAAATTACTCAATTTATCATTCATAATAAAATTACTAGAATTCACGTAACTCCTGCTTTTAAATTTAGCATGTCACAAGAGTCAACTGCAAAACAACAGTAATATTCCACCCAGTACATTCAACCACCATTTGTAAATAAAACTCACAGAATAAAACTTAACGTCACATTTGAAAAGACTCTTCAATAGCTAAGTCACCTAGTGCTAGCCTCTCCACAATGAAGTGTGAATTGTACTGGTGCAAAAAATAATCAGTCTGCGAAAGACAGCAAACTTCTGCTGTCCTCCACTTCAAAGTCGTGACTCATCGCATCGTTAACCGATAAATCATTTCAGAGACCCTCCCTGTTCGCTTTTTCATCATGCTTTGACTGCTTCTTGAACATTTAACGTTAACATCTAACAGAACAAATTGTGCGACCATTTTCTTCTGAGCAGAAAGCCAGTCGAATGGGCAAAGCATAAATCAATCAATCTAATTGAGTATTCCAACAAATGCACCTCATAACAAACATTTCCTTGGTGTCCCAGTTATCACTGCCATTATATTTAAAAAGCTCTGCTACCACTCTGTTCTCCTCTCCTCCAGTGGTACACACTACTTTGTACTAAGTACCATGCCACTTTTACTAACCGTACAGCCATTGCAATTTCCCCTGTTAAAAGCATTGCTATTGCCATGTCTACCCAGTGAAACCAGTGATCATTATTCACCATGTACCTTAAGTCCCATTGCTACTAACAGACTATCAGGACCAAATGGCGAGGTTGCTGCTGGACCACAGCTAAAATCCTCAGTGTGACAACAACACTGGAGGTGGCTGAGCAGCCACAGTTTACCCTAGGTGGCCGGGCAGTTGCTGGGTGAAACAGAGGAAGAGGAGGAATGAGACGGAGAGAAAGAGAGTAAGAGTGAAAGAGAGAAAGGCCCCTACCATCCACCGTGACCTGGCAGAGAAGTCGTGGCACAGCTGGCATCTGAGCCCCGGATCCCTGTGCCCTCCAGCCCTCATTCCTGCACTCCTCCGCAGCCAATATCCCCTTCCCGGGATCACGGAAAAAAAAAAAACAAGGGAACGCGCGCGCAGACGGAGCACCAATCAGGAGCCGCGTGGGCCTGGGATGCGCTCGATGTGTGCGTGTGCGAGAGAGGACCCCGACGCGATAAACAACGAGCAGCTCTCTCTAAACAGCTGTGACCACCACTCCGCCAGTCCAGCTCCTCTGCCATATGCACGCTCACAGCCAAGCGGTACAGGACACTCCGTCTGTGCGCCTGTGTGTGTGTGTACGTGTGTGTGTATGTGTGCATGTGTGTGTGTGTGTGTGTGTGTACGTGTGTGTGTGTGTGTGTGTATGTGTGTGTGTGTACGTGTGTGTGTGTACGTGTGTGTGTTGTGTGTGTGTGTGTGTGTGTGTTATGATGTGTGTGTGTGTGCCTGTGTGTACGTATGTGTGAGTGTGTGTGTGCATGTGTGTATGTATGCGTGTTTGTGTGTGTGTGTGTGTGTGTGTGTGTGCAGATCTTCTTGATCTTTTCCCTTCTGTCTTAGTTGTTGCTAAGGCCTCCTCTGATGTACACACAGCAGTGCGCCTGTCTGTCTGTCCAATAGGAAGGAAGAAGAGAAGGAAATGCAGAACTTGGATGAGTCGGTTATTCCTCATTCATGCGTGGCACTTGCCATTATATGTGCCATTGCGGATCTGTCTTGCACTGGTTTGTATATCAATTCTGGTGCTGGTTGTGGGGTCAGCGGTAGGGGGATCACATTTTGGAATTGGAGGCTGTAGGAAATTTCAGGAATCCACTCCCTAAGAGATTAACTGCCTTTAGCTGGTTGGACGGCATTTCATTACTCCAAAGATCACAGTGTGCACCTTGAAACTGACATCATTCTTGCATTGCGTATTCTTGTTCCCTACTCAGACTAATGATTGATTTCCTGTGATGGCATTGTAAAAAAGTTTTACTGGGCAGCATTTATATTGCCACACCTGATATAATTTTACAACATTATCATCATCACTTTATCATTTATTTGTTTGTTTATTGCTTTAAACTCAATGGCCATCAGGTGCACAGTAAATATTCAGTGTTAATTGTACTCTGACAGAGTACATTTTACCCCATGTACTTTCTGTTTGATTAACATAGATGGTGTATTAGCGCTGATAAATTATGAAACATATCACGTTGTTATTTCCCGACGTATTTCATACAGCATTAGATGAGAGCACACATCCCTCTGGTTAATCAAGCGCGCAATGACTTCATCACTGTCCCAAAGTGAAAACAATTATCAGTGATAAATTACAAACGGATAGAATGCAAATATGGCTTTAGAGAACTCTTGGCGCATGCTGTGTATGCTGTTAATGCGTCAAAATTCAGTACAGCCGCTGAAATGTTTATATATATAGATGGCACTCCCTGAAATATAATGGAGGGCAATAAAAAGTAGGTTACACACGCAGTTGTAGTATTCACAAAAATGTTTCCCATTGTCACGTTATAGTTGATGATCGTCTTGTCAAGTCTAATTTAATTTAAACAGTGCCCACAGCCTGAATACTGTGGTCTTCGTTGATTGTTAAAAAAAAATTGTTCTAAATAAAAACAGACCAATTTATTTCTCTTTCTCACACACACGCAATTTTTTTCGCCTGGAGATCTGCGGAGCATGCAGACTTGAAGTCTCAGTTTAATTCTCTCAGGTGGGGAGCTACGCTTTATCGCGCTCATTCACGTGCTCCTGTGCTGGATGAGCTCTCCGCGTGCCCCTGCTGTGAAACTCACTTTGATCTCACTCAATCTATCGTGCTTTCAGGCCTCGAAAAATTGTTAGGGGAGATAAATTTCACCAGTTTGAATAAAAGCGGTTTATATCATTATCACATAATTATCACTTTGGCACGATATTCCCTTTCACAAAGGATCTGAAAGAACTGGTCATGTGAAAAAAAGTTGTCATCCCTATTCATCATTTCAGCATTTCTGCTACCGAAACCATTGCGCTTTTTGGCTGACTAGGTGATATTACGCGCTTAATTTTCAATTGCTGCACTTCACTGAAAATCATTTCAGCATTACATATTTCATAAACCTGTCAAGTTACTTTCAGCATTCCAGGTCACTGTGCCCTATGTATTGTGACGCAACGTTACACCTAGAATTACTGGAATTAAACCGACTCCTTCTTTTTTAGATTTAATGTAGAATGATGTTGTGCACAACACATATTCATCTCGTTACACATGGAAAAGTCACGTGTTGCTAGTCGTGGTGCTAAGCGCCAGTGCACAGAATCACGAATGATGGAGCGATGTTTTCTTTCTGTGACTATACGGACAGTAGGCCTACTGCACGTTAGCGGAATAAGAGGACTACTTTATAAAAGTCAATGCATTTTTGACTGCAAACT
The DNA here is from genome assembly GCF_018555375.3 of Anguilla rostrata. Lineage (NCBI taxonomy): Eukaryota > Metazoa > Chordata > Actinopteri > Anguilliformes > Anguillidae > Anguilla > Anguilla rostrata. The sequence goes on from NC_057934.1 coordinate 65,424,530, forward strand.
ATTGGCTACACAAAACCAGAAGCTTTGCTGTTAAGCCTTCATTTCTGACGGTCATATTCGCGTTCACTTGGTAAGACCTAAATGAAGAATTTTAATATTTCAAGTTGTTATATTAGGTGCTGCTGTAATTTATACAGTTTTATTCGAGTGTCTTTTCATAACAACCAAGGAGTTACACTTCGTTAACTTTCGTATTGTGGTGTAGAAAGGCGAACAATCAATACTGTAGTCAAGCCAACCTATTTGTGAACACGTAGATTCCTTGAAACGATTTTGTTTCAATTTAGGCAACTGGTTCCCCTCTAATGAGCTATCTCTGGGCTAATTTATCAGTCACTAGAGAGTATATTTTCTAAGAAATATCAGCATAAATCACTTGAGGATTTAATTGTTCTGTTGGCAGTTGAGCCGTTGCTTTTCTATGTTCATTTTGCATAATCTTGTGCATATAATTAGTGTAATTATAAAATGTACATGTATAAATGTTACTAATTGTCTCAACAGAACTAGAATAGGCCTGCGGAATGTCACCTGACTATCTAGCGAAACGGAGTCAAATTCTGAGATTTCAACAAGGCATGTTTTTGAGCCAGAAAATGAGTGCATTTGAGAGGCTGTTGTACTGTAGGCCTGTTTGTGCTTAAGAAATCCTGGTCGCCATGGTCTTGTGCTGGGAAAACGGCATTGTATTCTAAAAATGTATGTTTAAGCTAATATTTCTGGATTAATGAAATGTATACAAATAACAATACAACGAAAAATTGTGTGCGCTTACGTGTGTGCGCGCGCGCGCGCGCGTTGTGTCGGGTGGGTGGGTGTGGAGAGAGATAGCATTGTAGGGAGTTTCTCGGGGTTTTGGTTGAGAGGTACCGTAATTATAGCCCCAGTTATGGTGTGATAGTCGTCGCTGGAGCTACGCTTGGCACTGGGTCCCAATTTAAGGGAATTAAAAAGCACTAGACGGGATCCCTTTGTGCAGCTCCCCTGTTTCAGTTCTGGCTTTAATCTTCCCATGCCTCACTGGGCCCTAAGTGCAGAAGGAGTGGGCACGCTGCCTAGATGACCCCAGGCAATATGGAAATTGCCCCAGAAACTCCATAACCCCCCCCCCCCCCCCCTTACAACCACACCACCACCACCAATATCCCCCCGGTCTCCCCGCTTTTATGACTCAAGTTCCCCATAATCACACTCATCGAAACCAGCCCACTGCATTGAGGGGGTCCCTCTGTTACCTCTCTACTGCCCCCTGTTGGGCCTGCCCCGCGTGCTTCCGCTGTCTCTCTCCTCCTGTGTTCTTGTGCCTGCGGAATTATGTGTCACTTTCACAAGCGCACCTCCACACGCGCACAGTATGCGGGTCTGACATCGATGGTGCACAATGCACCTCGCGTCCTTGACGTCGATTTCCAAGTCAGAACATTTCGTTTCTGTCGCTGCGATTGACAGTCCAGAAGCGTTCTCACACGGGTAAGCGGGAAGCTGCTCTGGTCGTCTCTGGAGACTCCTGTTCTCAGGAACTTCTCCTTTTCCCAGGTAACAAATTCCAGGCCAGTGTCTCGATAACAGATCACGCACCTGTCTGAGATCAGTGTCAGCGCTGAGACTTAAACGTGTAAAAACACAGGCTAGCCGGCTAACCCTTGAACAATCCACAAATCATCACCAGGGCGACGGCAACTTTGTTTTGTTGTCTTTCAGTTTTTTTTTTTGCCTGAAACAGGTACACTGAAATTTCAATTTTCCTTTCTTTTCTTCACCTTCCTCTGTCTTTCTCCCTCTCATTTTCTGACTCTCTCCCTCTCTCCCTTTCTCTCTTCATTTCAGTCTACCCACTTGTTTCACTTATTAAGTTTCAAAGGTTTCTGGGCAACGTTGTTTAAAAAAAAGTAACCATGGCATTTATTTGGCACACTGCTTCTCCCCTATTGCTGGGGACATGAGGGTTGCCATGGCATCAGTGGGCACCTTATAAAGCGGACCATTGTTGGCACTTTTATTTGTGTGTGTGTGTGTGTGAGTGTGTGTGTGTGTGTGTGTCAAAAAAATACCGTGCCAGCTCCTTCTAAATACCCAGACTAACAAAAAAAAAAAAAGATCTACTTGTACACCAACTATGCCAGGCTGCAAGACAATTATGCCCACCAACTCTGTCTCTCACCCTTTTTCTCTCCTCTCGCTCCTCTCTCTTTCACTCTGTCTCTGTCTCTCACTCGCTCTCACTCTCTCTCACTCCTAAAATAAAGAATGCCCACCTGTCTCTCATCATGTCAGGGTCTGTGGTGTGAGAACAGAGTAAGAACATTTCGGGGAGATGTGTGCTCGGGCAACGGGGGCACTGGGAGCGGTGCTAGCTGGAATCGGGGGCATGAGCGTTTCATATGAAAGGCGTTTTTCACCCTGCTGAAAGGGCCCTCCTTTTCCGATGCAGTGACATTCCTTTCTTCATCTCCGCCCAGCCTCCCTCCCTCCCTCCCTCCCTCCCTCAGTCACTCTCGTTGACCCTTGCGCTGGGTGAGCGGCTTCTGCTAACACCCGAGCGACCGCCCCACCCCCCCCCCCCCCCTCCCTGCCGGTCCCATTGTGTGCGGGCGGGTCAGCCCGCAGCCCTGCCCCAAGCGGGGGGCACCACGCGCGCGTGTGTCTGAGCGGCTGGGCACGCCGGCCCTGTCTGCCCCGCCGCTCGTCCGCGGCTCAGGAAGCGCACGTCCCGCCACCTCGGGCGCCCTCGCTCACGGGAGCATTACGCGGGCGGGCGGGGTCGCGGCGCGACGCACCTGCTGCGTGCGGACGCTGAAAGATGCCGCGGCGGTTGAGGCGTGTACTGTTCCCGCGCCGCGCGCTCTGCGTCCGGGGTCCCCGCTCGCCGCGCTGGGGTACCGCCCGCCATCGGGGCTCAGTCGCGAGGGGAGAGGGAGCGTCGCGAGCGTGAGGAGAGAGGCGCCGGGGCTGCGGGTCTTTGGGGGCTTCGCGGGGAGCGACGGTGGCCTGTTTGTGCAAACTGTCCCCTCTGCAGCCCAGACCCCGGAGCAGCTGACCGGATTACTGACTGATGACTCATCTGAACTCAACAGCAGTGCAGAGAATTACAATTCCATACAGACTGAGACACACACACACACGCTTCCCCTCTCTCTCTCTCTCTCTCACACACACACACACACACACGCTTCCCCTCTCCTCTCTCCACACAACACATGCTTCCTCTCTCACACACACACACACACACACACACGCTTCCCCTCTCTCTCTCTCTCTCTCTCACACACACACACACACACATGCTTCCCCTCTCTCTCTCTCACACACACACACACATGCTTCCTCTCTCTCTCTCTCTCCCACACACACACACTCTGTTTCGTTCTCTCTCTTTTTCACACGTACGCATGTAGACTCACACAACGAAGACAAGAATTCACTACATGCCTATAACCCGATAATGATTTATTGTCGTATGATGACATTCACTGAACTTAAAATACTTTGCTTGGAAAATATTTTGTAAGTACTCTCTCTGTTTTTATGAACAGCAAAGATCTCCGTCCCTGATTATCTGTGCAGCAGTTTTCAATGTACAGCCATAAAGCCAGGCTTCTTTGTTTTCCTGCTGGGTTTCTCATGCCCATAAAAACACCAGGATTACAAATGAATCTCAGAGAATGTGTTAGTATGTGCATAACGGTGATATCCGCATTTCGATTATTGATATTGAACATTGTGATATTACGTGTGCGACTGTGTGTGTGTGTTTAAAAAAAAAAGAAAATTTAAATACACTTTAGACTTACTCCTTACTTCTATTCAGTATGTTGAGTATTGCGTTGTATTGATAGAATTGAGCTTTCACAGGTGTTAAGTCTTTAGAAAGAAATTTGAGCAATGCCGCAGAGATCACCGGGTCACGAGCCCTGCAGGTTAAATCCTATGCTGGGCTCGGAGAACACTCTGGACTCAGAAGAGGGCTCTGGCGGCCTCTAGTGATGGCTGCTAGACATTACACATATTTCAGTTGTGCTTTGGCTGTACAGTCAACGCTGTACAGGACAATTGCATGGTTATTTAGTTTGAGGTAGAAACACTTTCATGGATTTTAACCACACATACAAAGTAAGCACTAAATTGTGGCTAGGTATGATTAGATAAGGCATTAATAACTACTCATAAACATCCAAAAGGCTTAGCCCATAAAGCTGAAAATGATTAAATGAATTATTTTTGTTTTTAAAATGTATGTTTCAGAAGTATGTACATGATTATTTTAATGCATTGTACCATCTATGACATTTATTGTTGAGGCACAGATCTGTGATTTCATTCAAGTTAACAAATGGGCATGAATACCATTATGTAGTTTACCGTAGTGCTTGCATAGTACAATTAATATCTGCACAGTATTTTTTTAAGTGAAGTGTTGCTAATTTATATTTAGATTTCTAAATATATATGTACCGCTTCCCTGTGGTATCATTATGAAAAATCAACCATAGCCATCCAAGTTGTGAAATATCACCAAGGATTTCATAAATGTTCATTCTAATTATAAAGGAATTATAATACAGTGAATGATTTACTTTAATAAAATCTTGAATGACATTGAATCTTTGACTATTATTTTTAAAAGTTATGAACCTAAAATATATTGAACCATGAATCACTGCAGTTCAGGTTTAGGCTATGCAAGCTGCCCATGTGCATGACCATGCAATGTGAGCAATAATTAATAAGCCAATGCATTAATGTATCGCTAAGCCAGTTCAAAAATGCAGAATTCCAAACAGACATTAAAGTGCGATTGATGTTTTTTTTTTTTTTTGTTTTTTGTTTTTTTTTTGCAGCGGTGCTTGACATACATGGAATGGCAGTGCTCTGTCAGCCTCTGAACTGCCTTCATAGCCATGTATGCTAGTGATGCCCCCCCACTCCTCATTGCTCGTTGCCTTAAAATGTTAACTGTACATGTTAAAAGTTTGCATTTAAAAGACATACTTTTACAACCTGCTCTGTTTGCACTGTCCATGGTACTGACGCTGTTGTCCTCATAAATCTTTGAATTAATTTCCTCCTAACCCAAAGTCTAAATTCTTGGTTAAATCAGATTTATATTGTGTGAAGTGAAAGAAAAAAAGAGCATGGTTATCTATGCACATCTGAGACTTTATGTGTAATAAGTTATCAGATAATATATCCCAGGCTAAATAGCCCAACCACCTTAATATCGGTTTTTAATAAAATTCAATTGTGAGATTTCAATATTAAATTAATTATTGAATAAATTAATTTCATTGCTTTTGTGTCTCAAGGGTGTACATGCTATCACTATTTGGACAAATGTAGATTTTTATAAGTGTACAGACCACTGTCAAATAAAACTGTTTGTACAGTTGCCGTGGGCAGATTTATGATGTTCTGTATAAATTTTCAGAAGTGCATTATGTTCTTCACTAAATTTCAAGATTTACAGCACCGTTTATGAAACTATAAAAAATCTGTGGTTTTTCAAATGCTCAGCTCTTATATGGATCAAGACAAAGCAGACGCACATTTTTCTTTCTCATTTTCAGTGAAAGTGTTTACACTGCAGTAAGCATGATTAACTGTTTTCTACCGCTGTGTGGAACTGACAAGATTTAAAATAAATTAGCTAGCTGGCCATTACAGGAAACATATTTCACTTATCATATGACTTATCAAAAACATATCAAGTGCTTTACTGGGAAAGTGATGCATACTTTCAATAAAAAAATGAAAGAATGTATAAATTTTTTTGTCTGGTTTCTCTGTTAAAACAGAATGGTTTTACTTTAAAATAGATTTTGTTTTCCTTGACTTGATCTCTCAGTGTCAAGGGAAAAGAACAGCCCTGGTAAATATCCCAGAGTGCCGATTTCTAACTTTATTTTGTCAAAGCACTTATCTGGACTCCAAGTCAGACATAGCTATTCCCTTAAGAGCACTTTTTCACACTTAAACACGAGTTCATCTTTTCAGATATAAGGCATAGAGATGAAACAGACAAACGCACACACCACACACATTGAACACAATGCATACAAAACACCAATGGATTTTTTTCTCAGCATCACAAAATCATGCTTTCTTGATAATTATTTTGGTTTGTAAAAAGAGAATTTCAGAAAATACCAAAAAAAAAACACATCACCTCTCTACCCCTCCCCGCCCCCCTCCTTCCCCTCCAAAAAAAAAAAAAAAAAAAAAAAATCCTAACGGGCACACTTAATTAAAACTTACTGTAGAGCCGTGCTGGCTCTACAGCCAATAGACCTTGGATCAACTTGGATTCCTTAAGTCAATTATAGTCACTCACAATTCCAAAACAACACTGTCCTCACCGCCTCAGTTTTGGAGCATCATTCTCTGTTTATATGTCATGGAAGGACATTGCGTGTTCACCGCCCCCCCCCCCCCCCCCAGAAATAGGGGGCTTCAGTTCATCTCTGACAGTCTCTTTTCATTACGATTATGGGACTTAAGACAGGAAATGATTATGGTGTTGGTCCACTGCAGTCGCCCAAGCAGAAATACATCTTCCCCGCGTCTCCGCGGTGCCTGCTCTCTCCCGTCCGCTCCGCGGGTGATTACGGCCATGAAACCCGGGCTCGCGCCTGCGCCCGCGTCTGCATCTGCTCTGCTCCGCACATGGCTTTTTCTGCGGCATGTGGCGCACAGATTAATTATCTCAAATGAGGCCTTCTCCTGCTCATAACATGAATGAGCCCTCTGTGTGTGTACAAGACTGGGGCGTGAGAGAAGATGCTTTGAAGGCATGTTTTGTTTTTGCATCCCCTCCTGTGCCGAGACTTCTCATTATTGTGCAGGGCAAGGACAGGAATTGGGGTGGCGGGGGAAGGGGGGACACACAAAGGGTTAAACCTGGAACTTTGGCAGAGGAAGGGCTTGGGTTTTTTATACATGCGGAAAACAGCTCCAAACAGATTTCAGCGCAAACCCGGCGCCAGCATTACCATCTGCTTTCAGTTTCCCTCCCCTTTCCCCTCCCTCCTTCTCCCCTCATCCCCCTCTCCACTCTTCCCCAGCTCCCCTTACCCTGGTCACCGAGCATGTACCCCCCCTTTCCTTTCCCTTGGAAAACATACACTCGCCCGTCTCATTGACTAGAACTTGCCCTTTTCCTTAGGCTACCATGTACCCTGTTCCCTTGGCTGACACGAGCTGTGTATTCTCTATTCAGTCTTCATATTGAGATACGCTTTAAACCGTTCCATATCAGCTATGAGCGGAAAAAAAGCAAAAGCTTGCAGCAGAAAAGATGGGGTTTTTTAACCTTGACTTACATGCACACATGCACGCACACATGCACGCACACACACACACACACACCGTACCTACATCATAGACACACATGCACACACACACATGCCACACACCGTACCTACATCATAGACACACACGCTTTCTGACCCCCACATTAAAAATGGCGTTAATCAGACGCCAATAGCCACATGTGAACGATTATACAGGCAAACGCACGCATTCTCACTCCCACCTGCAAGAGTACATTCACTGGCAAGGGAATCAACAAGTTATCGAACTCAAAAAAAAAAGAAAAAAAAAAAGCACAGTGCACACAAACTGCTGTCGCAGTCAGAATCTCAGAGCAGCTGGATAATTCTCTCAAAGCAGGACGAGCTACCATCTGGATGCTCATAACCGCTAGCCTCACAGACAGGCTACCTCGCTTAGATTATTTTTATCTCGCAGCACATAAATTCCAGAGAATACTCACGTGTGTTTAAGGACTCGGGGCGCATAAATCCCCTTCTGATAATATTTAGGAAAAACGGCAGAGCAGTGCAGTCCACTGGGGGGAAAAAATGTAAAGGAAAACTCGAAGACGGCAGTAAACATTTGCTACATGTTGGCAGAAACTCTCAATCCCAACAGCATGTTTAAATTGATAATTGGGCACATTTCATATATTGTATGCATATCTACAATAGACTCAATTGCCTTCGGCGATTTTAAAATACAGTGGTTATTGTAATGGTTTAATGTGATTGTTAGCAGCCTATGGCAGTACTTGTACTTTATTATATTTTGTGCTTAGTAATTGCATCTGTGAACACTATGTAAGTCACTATGGATGAAAACATATATAAATAAAACATAAACATGCAAATGAATAGCATTAGTTATACCACTGTTGCTGCAGTGTTTGTGCAGCATCGCTGTCCTGAATTGAACTCCGCATATGTTTCCAATGACTCGAGAACCATCTGTAAATCACTGCATAATGTGAGCGCTTAAACCATCGCACAGTATCAATCATTGTTTTATATAGTAGTTTAAATCATTGCATAGCATTACAGCATTAATCACTGTGTTATGTGATGTTTTAAATCACTGCATAGCATTACAATATTAATCACTGCGTAAAATGAAAGCTTAAAGCACTTCATAGCATTGCTGACCGTGATATCGTAGTTTAAATCACTGCAGTATTTAACACAACATAATGTTACAGTAAAAATAACTGTTACAGATGGACTGCCACCTGAATTATGTGTTAATAATATTTTTTTAATTTTTCAAAACAAGTCCATTGTTTGCATACATCATGCATTTTACAAATGTTTGGTAACTTGTTTTTCAGTTTAAAATTGTTAAAAATAATAATTGCTCTGCTATGAATACATATAAACAACTACATATGTCTATGAATGTGTATGATCTGTTTTTATCGTTCACATATTTAGTTAGAAAATAATTTCACATTACATAATAATTTAACAATTAGTTTCATTAAATATCGAAATGAAGGATGCGTTACAATATGTATTTATCTTTATTGCAAGCATAAATGCATGCAAAGAATATGGCATTTTATGACATTTTATGTCACATTTCATGCCCTATAATTGGAGGGAAAACCTCCACATTTCAGTAAAAAAATTTTTTTTTTTAATTTAGCCGAGAAAAAGGCCGGCCGTCGGGTAAGAAGCCTGGAGGAAGAGCGTTAAAATGGGAAACGAACACAGTGGCTAATTACAAAAGGAAAGGGAAACTTCTGCCACAGCAGAAGACGGCTTTCTTCTTTTTGTTTATTTCAGTTTTTTTTTCTTCTTCGTTTTTACACAATGTTTGCCAAAACTTTGTGAGGGAGAAAAAGATCCCCCCCTCCCTTTTGGTCTTTTTATCTGGCAGGTGTTTTCTTGTTAAGGCAAGCTCGGCAATGCCAGGCTCTTTCTGGCTTCGTCTCCAGTGTCAGGGCCCTGGGAGAGTTAGAGCGAGCGCTTTATTGATTATGTGTAGCTTCTTCTGCTGAAACCCCGTCCCCGTCTTCTTTCAAGCGGCCGGGCGACGGTGGAAAACCTTTTAAAGACGGGCCAGAAAGAGAAGCAGAAAAGGCAGCAGACCTCTCCCTGATTGCCATAATGGAGGATTGTGTTCAAATTAGTTACATTAAAAAGTCCAATTCTAAAACTTCCCCTCCGGAATAAATATTCCGCGGCGGTACTGTGAGTGTTTTAGTGCTGACCAGCTTTGCAAGATGTGTTCCAGTGCCCGCGTGCAGCTTTGAATTACAGGATCTGTTCTCTCTTTATTTCTGCAGAACTGGGCCAAACTTCATGCCCATAAAACCGCCCGTAGCAAGCCTTTTATTGTGTTCGATATCTTGCGGACCTCATAGCTCTGTGTGCGTGTTTGCGTGTACGTCTGTGTATGTGTGTGTTTTGTGTGCATATGAATGCATGTGAATTGGTGAATTTAGGTAGACAAGTGAATACATGTTCGTTTGCGCTTGTGTTTAATGTGGCGATGAGTATTGGGACGCATGTGCGAGTGTGCATGTGTGCGAGTGTGTGTTTGTGCGTGTGTACAGGTGTGCGTGTGTGCGGATGTGTGTGTGTGTACATTTTATGAGCAGAACACAATGTCACTCCTAGGCTTCTACCTCAGTCACGGTTAAACAACACAACCAACAAAAGGTCATTTAAAAGATGTTTCACTGGTACCATTTGATTTGTTTTTTTTTTACCGAGGTCACGAAAAGGGTCATGCTGGAAACAAAAAGTCACAGAGTACCCCTGGACAGGGGCTGAGGAGATGCAAGGCAGAAGAAGGAGTGAAGGATTGTGGGATGCCCCAAACCAGAAAGAACTGCTGTCTTTCACCCTCCTGTGGTCACTTACAGAAACTGCAGCAGCTTTTGAGGTCCTAAAGTGTTCAAATATCCCAATAATAAATATATTTTTTAAAACAAGCGTGACATTTGAATATCTCAAACATGGCCTTTTTAAATTCTGAAACAGAACTTTCCACGTGTAAAAGGAACAGCTCGAAAATAGTTTGTGCACGGGACCTGCCGTGACCATTCCTTTCCCATGGTATTCATGCGATCATTAATTCAGCCTTCATTAAAGATTCATGTAACCTTCTGTCTCTGTGATCTGAGAATCTGCATAAGCCCCGGCCCCTGTCCCCGCGGATGATGATGATGATGCTATTTATGCGCCATTCTGGAACCGCCCCAGATTGCGCTTAACGGTGTGATGTACTGGGGCACACGCGGACGTTACCATCATGGACACAGTTTCGCAGAAAATATCCCGAAAAATCGATGCCGGCTCGCAGGGCGTTTTATTTCCGCGTGGAACGGCTCTTGCATAATGAGCTTGAGCTGCTGACAGAGCCCCGCCTCGGCCTGACGACGGCCGGCAGGAAACTAGGCCACGGGGAAGGCGCTGGTCTCCCACTTTTTCACCCAGCGAGTCACAATTCCCCCCGAAAAAAACAATGAAAGCACAGGACTGAGAGAGCACAGAGAAACGATCCGCTCTCCAAAGCAGGGGAGACGGCTAAAGGGAGAGAGAGGGAGGGAGGGAGGGAGGGAGGGAGGAGGGGGAGTAGGATGAGGTTGGCAGAAAATCTCAGAAAGACGTTGGCACGACGCTGTAGTCGCAGGAAATTGATTCTTCTTTTAATAAGGGAGAAGAAAACAAAATCCAAATGAATTACCACATCACACTTTCAAAACACCCAAAAACCATGCCTGAAAATCGGCAGGAGCCCGCGCGCGCGCTATAAAATAAATGGCAAGGGAACGGGCCGTGGCGTGAGAGGCGCAGAGCGCGGGTCTCTGGGAACTTTGAACAGACAAATGCGCACATGCTCACGTTTGGACGGAACGAGCCCTATGAAAGCGCGCCGTGTTTTCAAGAGCCAAGCGCTTTCCAAAAAATCTAAAGAGCGGCAGAAAAAATAAACAGGTGGACAGTGGAGTTAAGCTCAGTCACACACCTGCTTGATGGGGGGGAAAAAAAGAAGGAATAATGAAGGGAGAAAATGTGTGAGATTGAGAGAGGATGAAATAAATAAATAAACACGCGGGAAAAGAGATGCCATCTGTTTTTTTGGAGAGACGAGGAGGAGTACAAAAAAGCTGGAAAAGATGACAGATTTGGGGGGGGGAGAAAAAGCAACAAAAAGGGTCAGAATAGTGAGCCTGCGGGAGAGAGAGAAAGAGAGAGTGAGTGTGGGGGGGAGAGAGAGAGAGAGAGTGCATGGGGGAGAGGAGGAGAGCGGGCGGTAGGCACCCGGGCCCAGTAGATGAGGATAAGCATGTTGGCAGGGGAGCGTCCATGTCGAGCACTCAGCCATCATGAATGAAAATTGCACTGCGTTTATCTTCAGTACAGCTGAGCCATCCTTCTTACAGAGTGGTGCTGTTATTTAAATGGGCTCCCCTTCTCTCTCTCCATCTCTCTCTGTTTATCTCTCCCTTTCTCTCTGTCTCTCTTGCTCTCTCTCTCTCTCTCCCTGTCTATCTCTCCCTTTCTCTCTCTCTCTCCATCTCTCTCTCTCCCTTTCTCTCTCTGTCTCTCTCGCTCACTCTCTCTCTGGTTTTGGCTTTGCCAGTGTTCCACTAATGGAAACGCCAAACTCGTTACTCTAACGCTGGGTGACAAGGGCACCTTGGGCTGCAGATGTTCGTGCCGATGACAGATGGTGCTGGCACAGCCAGGGGACGGTGGACGGGGCTGTGCCAGCTTTGTGCCACCTGCACCCCCCTAAACTCCCTCTCTACACCCTCCTCTTCTCCCCCTCACCCTCCCAGTGTGTGTGTTGTGTGTGCGGAGTTCACGGGGTACACGGGGTGCAGAGATCGGCCAGCAGCGTGCCAGAGACCGGGGATCTGCAGCGGTACCCATGTGCCACCTCAGGAGAACCGTGCATCAGCAGGACGGCACGCCGCCCAATACATTCACCCATTACAGCAGTATATCAGGGCACAGCTCAAAAAAACCTTTCATTTTGTAAAATCACACAAAGATTTTCATTTTATTTATTTTTCCTGTTTAGTTCATCCTGCATTTTTTTAAACACCCAGTACATTTCAGAGTGTTTTGAATAAACATTTGAACGTCAAATGTGAACACGAAAACATTAACATAAGACGGCCGGCTATTAGAAAGCAATCTAAGCACAAGCACAAAATACATATTTTATCGTCGCATGACAACAATGTCAGACTCATAAGACGTAAAGCCAGAGGACTCCAGCAGAAAGAGCAGACTCACTGGGTCTTTGTGTCTGAGGGTCTTTATCACTGGGGGGGGGGGGGGGGGGTGAGTTACCAGCTGCTGGGCTGAAGGAGTGGCCCTTATTCCTGATAAAAGTCCAGCCACCTGAAATAGATTACTCAGCTGCAGCCAGTTCAGCTAAGAACAACAAATGAACACTCAATCAATTAAATACCCCAAGAGCTCATACATGTGAGCAACTGTGCCAATTTGAGTTATGAGGTATAACAACATAAAGATAATACTATAACTGATTTAAGACATGCCTTTCCTCATCTGAATATTAAAAATGGGCTGGGTATTCACATTCATCATTTAGCATAATCTTATTGTGAATTATTTTATACTTCATATGATGAAATCATTTGAAACATGTCCTACTGTTTGCATATACATAACATTTATTTTTCTGTGAGTGAAAATCTATATAGAATACGTCATATATATTGCTATGTTGGCACATATTAAATATATTATTGTCTATATATTTAAATTAACTATGATTTTTTAAAAGGCTGCAGCATATCAAATCACAAATTACAGCACTTAACAATTAACATAAGAAAACTATTGTAATTTCATGTACAATGCAGAGTACTGTGCTCATTGTATTTAAATACCCAGAACCAAAAGCCAAAAATTCTGCGCAATCCTATCAGTGAAGGGCACTCAAATGGGTCCTCCTTTTCCCTCAGCATTAACATTTTAAATTGCTGTAACGATTAGAACATTTTCAGCAAACTTTACACTTTTTACAGGACTTGATACTTCAAGTATCCCATTTAAAAATTAGAGTAAATTAGTAAGCCATTAGTTCAAAGGACAAGCTGTTCAGCAAAACCATTAAACACAGACATTTCTTCCACTGTGAGGGAAAACAGTGTTTTATGTTTGTTAATTTGACTAGGACAAAACAGAGCTTCTTAGTTGTTCAAGAGTTAGCTATAAGCTCATGCGCACTGTGTATTTGTGAGCTGAACCTTCTTCTTCTTCTCAACATCTTCTTCTTGGATTTTTAATGAATGGAGAGATCATCCAGATTTCAATATTCTTTTCCCCATATCAGTAAGATAATTTATAGTTTTCAATAAGGCAAAGGGTTAATTATAAAGGCACAGAAAGCTATTTAATTGTATTGAATTAAATTGTGTTGACAAATTTCAAATACTCATTGCATAATATGTCAAAAGAAATAAGAGGGGCCTGCATGCTAAGCAGTTCACAGGACTTAGCTAACAAATCCAATGCAGGACACAGAAACGTGATCTCTGACAGAAACACACTAATTATCCCATTAATCTTCATAAAAACAGTGACAGGCCATTGGAGCCACAGTCCCAGCCAAGGCCAATCAGAAGCGCAACAGGATGATAACTCTCAAAGCGTTACGTGACCAGACCAGTACACACCAAACCAAAATGCAAGTTCAATTATGGTCCGCCCCCCCCCCCCAACTCACACGTATGCACACACACATACACACAAACACATACATACACATACATACACACACACTAAACACTACACAAACATGCATGTGCACACACACACACACACAAACACTCATGTGCACACACACACACACGTACACATGTACACACACACACACACACACGCAAACACACACACACACACACTCACACACACACGCAAACACACACACACACACACACTCACTAACACACACACACACACACACACACACTCACACACACACACACACACACAGTGTATGCTGTAATGGCAGGCCTGCATTGCAGAAGCGAACTGCCATGTGAGATTTAGTGTCTGTCAGAGCCGTGCCACAGTAATGAAGGATCATGTGTGTGTGATAAATAAAGGCAGGGATGAGTGAACTGAACAGCTTGACCTTTGAACTAATGGCTTACTAATTTACTCTAATTTTTAAATGGGATACTTGAAGTATCAAGTCCTGTAAAAAGTGTAAAGTTTGCTGAAAATGTTCTAATCATTACAGCAATTTAAAATGTTAATGCTGAGGGAAGAGGAGGACCTGATTGAGTGCCCTTCACTGATAGGATTGCGCAGAATTTTTGGCTTTTGGTTCTGGGTATTTAAATACGATGAGCACAGTACTCTGCATTGTACACGAAATTACAATTGTTTTCTCATGTTATTTGTTAAGTGCTGTAATTTGTGATTTGATATGCTGCAGCCTTTAAAAAAAAATCATAGTTAATTTAAATATATAGACAATAATATATTTAATATGTGCCAACATAGCAATATATATGACGTATTCTATATAGATTTTTACTCACAGAAAAATTAATGTTATGTATATGCAAACAGTAGGACATGTTTCAAATGATTTCATCATATGAAGTATAAAATAATTCACAATAAGATTATGCTGAATGATGAATATCCAGCCCATTTTTAATATTCAGATGAGGAAAGGCATGTCTTAAATCAGTTATAGTATTATCTTTATGTTATTATACCTCATAACTCAAATTGGCACAGTTGCTCACATGTATGAGCTCTTGGGGTATTTAATTGATTGAGTGTTCATTTGTTGTTCTTAGCTGAACTGGCTGCAGCTGAGTAATCTATTTCAGCTCAGCTTCTGACTGCAGGCTGTCATATCAGATCCAGCCCAACCATGAGGAAACAGAGCGCTCTACAGGGAACAACACTGGCGCTAAAGCCCAGAAGAGAGGGCTCCGGGCCTGGTCCTGGAGAGCCACAGGGTCTGCTGGGGACCCCAACCGTGGTCCTGGAGAGACACAGGGTCTGCTGGGGACTCCAACCGTGGTCCTGGAGAGCCACAGGGTCTGCTGGGGACCCCAACCGTGGTCCTGGAGAGCCACAGGGTCTGCTGGGGACCGCAACCGTGGTCCTGGAGAGCCACAGGGTCTGCTGGGGACCCCAAACCCGTGGTCCTGGAGAGCACAGGGTCTGCTGGGGACCCCAACCGTGGTCCTGGAGAGCCACAGGGTCCTGCTGGGGACCCAACCGTGGTCCTGGAGAGCCACAGGGTCGCTGGGGACCCCAACTGTGGTCCTGGAGAGACACAGGGTCTGCTGGGGACTCCAACCGTGGTCCTGGAGAGACACAGGGTCTGCTGGGGACTCCAACCGTGGTCCTGGAGAGACACAGGGTCTGCTGGGGACTCCAACCGTGGTCCTGGAGAGACACAGGGTCCACTGGGGAGCCCAACCGTGGTCCTGGAGAGCCACAGGGTCCACTGGGGAGCCCAACCGTGGTCCTGGAGAGAGTTTACTGGGTTTTTTTAATGCACCGATAATGATTTACTTGATAAATTAAATAAGTTTCAATTATCCTCACCTGGTCTAATGGATCTGAGCTGGTAGCTGATGTGAAGCGGAGAACTGAAAGCAGCAGACTGTGTCTCTGCAGGCCCGGAGCAGCAGACCTTCTAACACAGAAGGACCCGTATCAGCTACACTTAAAAACGCGAGCAGGAAGAGAACGAGTCGCAAAGCCACGCGAAACAGAAACAGACGACAGCGGCGTTCGGTTCGGAGACAGAACGAGACGAGGGGGGCCAGCGGGACGTCAGCGGAAAGTTAGCGTAGCGAGCGCGTGCGATCCCGGGACCGGCGGGCCAGATTGGATGAGTCAGCCTGGATAAGCTCTCGCTGCGAGCGCCGTGAGCGCGACAGCTGCGCGTACCTACGCGCGTTCGCCTCCGCGCGTTCGGCCGCCGCCACCGTCGCCGCCGCCGCCGAGCAGCAGGGCCGTTTACCGCCGCTCGGCGAGAGGACCGGCGGCTGGGGAGCGGGGGGGGGAGAGGCGGCGCAGGCCAGCCCGCTCCGCGTCGAGCGCGCTCGTGTGCCTGTGCAAACCGAGCAGAACTAAAGCGCTCGCGCCTCTCACAGCCCAGATGGATGAATTCTTAAAGAGGGCTTTTATCACCGACCCTCCTCCCTCCCTCCCTCCCTCCCTCTCTCCCTTGTTCCCGACCCGGAGGCGCAGGCGGCGGCGTACCCCTACGACTGTGTCCCGCCACCAGCTGAGTCTCAGCGAGAAGAGAACACAAAAACCCGTCTCCATTAGGACCTGGCAAATGGCTCCTTCCCCCCCCCCACCTCCCGTTCCGCAGAAACGCTCACTGAAGTGCATCTGAAGTGGGCCCTTTGCAAGTTGTGTTGTTTTTGGTTTGTTGTTTTGTTGAGGTGGCGGCAGCGAGGGTGGTTGGAGTTTGTGGGGCGCAATGCGCTAACAAAATGCCCCACGCAACGAGACCGGAGACAGGGAGAGGCAGCACACAGCACCCTGTACATGCGCACAGGGGCTAAAGCTGGCCCGGGTCCTTAGAGGATGATCTCCACCCTCACCGGTCTGCAACACTGTCTCTGAGTTCCCCTCCCTCGCCTGGTCTTAATGACTCATTAGCATCGCTAGGTACCATCGCCTGACTCTCCCAGGTCTTAATCTGCCACAGAATGGCCTAGTGGAGGCCTGCAGGTTCCCTGTATGCCCTGGAGAGGGGGGGGGGGGGGGCTGCTGGGAGTTGAAGTCTACAGCCAGATTGAATGTACCCAATGGACTACATTTCCCATCAGCATCATTGGGACCAAACCTTACAAACTACAGCTTGTTGTACACTTGTGTGCACCAAACATACCATATTGAATAGCAAATGCACTGAAGTTAAAAAGTTTCAGGAAGACACGTTTCCTGGGGTTGCTCAAAAATCAGCAAAAAAAAAAAATGTTTTCAGCAAGGCATTTTCACAATGACCTAGCCTAATATTTAAAACTATTAAGTACAGTTTAACGTCCCAATAAAGTCGAGCACACAAAAAGGACACAGCAAGACAGCCAGATGGTTTATTTCTCCCACTGTCACTTGTGGGGCCATATTAATATTATCAAAATGAGTACTCTTTTCTTTAATCTTTTGAGAAACACAAGATCACGCTGAAGAGAGCGAGGGGGAGGGGGGGAGGGCTGTGAGAGAGGCAGATTACAAGTATGAAAGAGGCGTTTGTTAGAGACGGACGAGAGCGAATTATTCAGCACTTCTCATGAAGCGCCCCAGATACCTGATATGCTTCTGAGCTAATTAAAGTCACAGAATCCCATCGTATCTAAACAGCCTCCTTGTTGTCTCCTTTTATCACAGGATGTCGTCTGACGTTCAGTTTGAAGGACTGAGGCCTAAAAATTCTTCCCTTCTTGGGCAGCTGAATTACCGGAGACCCCCGCATAGCCTGCGCTCACACTTTGCTTGAAAAAGAAATGAGAATCAAAATCCTGAAGACTGCAATGGGTTAAACTCAAATCATAAACTGAATCATAAATTACATCATCGCTCTTCAGGACCCTGGGGAAACAACTTTTACCCTCCACAAATTGGGAGAAAGCAGTCGTGTATTGAACCGTCACTGAAGACTAAAACACGAAGACAAAAATAGTTATTTTGGTATTACTATCATCATTAATATTATTATCGTTCTTGCTATTATTGTTATTTTTACTGTCATCGTCATCACCATATTCATTGTCATAATCTTAAAAAGACCACCATACAATACACCAGTAATGCATTTTCTTATCTTTAATAAGTAATTGAGTAACATCAAGTCAGGATTTAGCAAAAAGCCTGTAATGGCGAGGGCCTCCTGTATATGCCTACAGACCCAAGTTCTGCAAGGCCCTGCTGTACTCATACATGAACAGACCATTCTACACACAAACTAGCAGGGATCTCCACACGCTCACTCAGTCATGAAACTGCAGGGGAATCGAATCCGATAGAGGTCTAAAGAGAACTAAACTTCCCTTTCACAACGGCAACTTAACCACTCCACTTAACACGGTGCGGCAGGGGGACAGGCGATAACACAGGAAACAGGAAAAGAGACGGTCAGATTAAAAGAAAAAAATAAATTTTAATTACTTAAAAGCATGGGAGGTTTTAAATGTTTAATAATGAGACATATGGGTCGTTTCTCCAGTAAGGATATCTCAGCGTGTGAATTTTCTGCTTTGCGGCCCCTGAACGCCCCCCCCCCCCCCCCCCCCGCCCCCACCCCCCACCCCCCCTCAGTGGCGCTGTGCTATCCTGGTAAGGCGGGCACACTCAGTACCCAGAGCCTCCTTCAATTAGTGCCACCCTCTGGGACTGCCCCACATACAGCCGGGACGCCAGCAGGTGCCAGTTTAAAGGCTTCGCCATGGTGGAGAATGGGTGTGGGGCTTAGTGCTTTCAGCAGAGCCAAACAACACGCGATGAAAAACAAGCAAAAGAACAGACACTGGCGGGGAGAGATGGCGAGAATAGACGTTCTATTGCTTCACTCACGCTCCAGACGATTCAGACAGGCCATCCCACAATTCATCTCCCAGATACTGAGATATGTGCTTGCAGCAGTAATATTGTTATTACCATATCAGATAATATTGATGAGAGAATAACTAGTACAGCGTCAATAGCATTATTATTATTATTACTATTTATTAATAGGTTAAATGTTACTTCTCTGCAAGAAAAATGCAGAGCTCTGTCCATAATAAATACCTGAACAAACAGGCACACAGACCTCCTCGCTCATTAGTGAGTCGAGCGTGGCAGCAGATTCCCGCACTCGCTGGTACCTAGCACCGCTCCCCACAGTATACGCCAAGCTGCCGTCGCCCGGGGCGCTGTCTCCCGCAGGCCGGCGGGTGCCAATGGTCGCCAGCTGGTCGTGTGTACTCCGGCAGCGCGGGCGCAGAGGCGACCTATCGCCGCCACGCCGCCGCTGACCTGGCCCTGGCATTTCGGCCCCGCAGGCCTGGAGGCTCGCAGACGCATTCCGGTCTCGCTGCCCTTCTTCCGGCATCCCGCTCGCGCTCAAATAGCTGAAGTTCAGCCGCAGCAGCGCGAAACGCTCCCCCCGCGAGGGATTTAATCAGCATTACCGCGGTTTAAAGAGCACGGCACAAACGTCTCGGCAGCGGAAAGTAAGCCTGTGTGCAGCCAGTCCAACGACCTCTCACACGCTGAAACTTCTGCTCCGCGCACCTATCTGGATTCAGATTCTCGGTCTCACGGATTGGGTCGTTTTCGAGGCCGCGGAGGACAGCCGGGAAACAGAAATCACTAATTAGTATCCTCATGCAATGTGTAACGTAAAAGTGTAGGTTCATTTCCACTCTCGGTTCATCTTCATACTTATTTCCATTTAACTTTATTTACATTTAAACATTTAAAAATTGTACTCATTTAATAAAATGCAATGAAAATTTATATTTGCATTTTCCCACCAACTTTTCCCAAACACACAGCAACCCTGTGTGCATGTCATTGTTAACCTTTTAACTGCTAACAAGCCTATTTACAAATGACTGACGGTGATTTGATCCCTAAAGCTCCTAATTTGGCACCGGATCACCTCTTTGCCAAATGAAGCCCCTGTTGTGCCCTCTCCCGTCATGGGAACGGTGCATCTTTAATGACACCGGAGAGTTACACCAGCTCCGCCATACAAAAGCTGTGACATCTGCCTCACTAAGTGCCGCACTCAAGTACGCCTCATTTGTTCTATCACTCTCTATTGAAAAGAAATGAAGAATAAAAGAAGTGGGAAGGGGGGGGATGCGCTGGGTTCTTAAAACAGAAAAGGAGGAAAAAACATAAAGCTTCTTTTCAGCTTTTATCTGAAATTGCGCATATTTTTTCCAAGTAAATTTTGTGGTTAATGCCCCCATACAGTGCCGAGAGCGCTTGGTGGGAGTGCGGGGTAGATTGTATGTTCTCCACAGTGCTTTTCTGAATGCAGGACAACGTAAGACAAAAAAACACTGCCCCCGTTTCCTAGAGCATGTCAGGTTTCAGGTATTAGTGCATGTTGGTCTCAATCAGACTGTGCAGATTTGCCGCTCACAATCAGCGTCATAAACGAAAAAGGGAATGACAGGCGTGAGGTAAATATGCGACTGAACAAACAGCAGGTGTTAAATTAAACAACTCGCCATTCAATAAAAGCTGGCAGGAGAGCGGCTAGGTCCCAGCTGAGGGCCAGTGACCTAATTCAATCATTAGCGTGGTTTAGATATGTGCAGCCATGATCCTTGTTGTTTTTGAGAAGACGGATAAATAAGAACTTCTAGACCCGTCGATCGTAACTGCGTTAGGTACGCATGTCTAACCGCATGCTTAACGCAATTAAAATGCGAAACTTTTTTTTTCATCTATCAAACATAAACACAAGTCTAAATCCCAATTGCATTCAAAAATGCAACTCCTGACTTCACATGCATGTACACAGGAATACTGTTCAAACAAGAAGCTCTTCTTCTTTTTTTTTTTTTTTTTGATAATCTAATAATTTTACATTTCCTATTAAAAGAGGGCTTCTGTCATCATGGATAAAATTAATGGTTTATTGGTACACATGGGAAAGTAAATAAAAATAAAAGCTGCAAAAATTCCACATTTTGCTAATAACTTTAAAGCAGTTAATGTTCATTTTAGTGCTCTGTTTGCATGCAAATGTTCTTTTTTTCTGTGTGAAGTTAAACTACTATTCAAAATCTAAAATATTTTGCCAACAAAAATTTTTTCTAATATTACAATTACAACATATTTTGTCTTCACAAATTGAAATTAGAGCATTACTAAGACTCACATGATGGCCTGTCAGGGTCACATATTATAAATGTACACTTGCTCAAATTCAAAATTAAAGATATGAACAGTAGCTGAGATGCAATAATGTACTACTAAACATCCAAATGAAAAAAACACAATAAACCAGGAAAGCATTGCTCTGCTACACAATCGGTATTTTCTTACACATAGAGGCAAAATAGGTAAAACAAAGCCATCTAAATAGACTTCATGATAAGCATCAAAACTGGTCAAATATGGGACCACTAATTGACTTGTTATAAAAAAAAAGGTACAGTTTTTTTTATCAGATAAACATTTAGTAACAACATTTAGTTGCCTTAGACCATTCTTTTTTCCACAGGCGATTGGGTGAATTGCAACATTTTGTCTTCCCTTACATTTGTGCATTGTTATGTCATAAAATACTGATATATATTTCCTGCTCAAAGTAATAAAAATACATTTTTTCAGTTTTTATCTTTTAATTCTTCCATTACAATTTTTAAGGAGGCCAAATCCGAAATTACATACCAAATTTGAGTCATATATAAATACAGATTGTCATATAGCAATAGCTACAAGTCGGAATAAGTGTGCACACTCGAATAGAAGAATCCTATTCTGCATGCAATAAAGTCAAACATTGTCAAAGACTGAACATTACACCTGTGAAAAAGGTGCAACTCAAATTACCTGTTCTGTACCTGTCATTCACTGAATAATTTAATCAGTGCATGGGTCCAACAAAAAATAAAATAAAATAAAAAACTGAATAGAAAAGTACACCTTCCATTATGGAAGACTCAATATTGAAAGGCCGTGGCTAGACCACTATGTCACAAACAATTTCATGAACCATACATTTCAGGTTCACATGTCATGTCACAAACAATAATTGGCTGTATTTGCTTACAAATCATTGTATAAAATGAAAGCTTACAAATAACTATTGACATACAATATTTACCCTGCACAACTGATATATTTACCAAATGTTTTAATTTATAAACTTGTTGGTTTAGGCTTAGCCTAGCCCTACATACCAGTCAATTTCAAGGGTACTGAATAAATGTAACGTTTTTACATTTAAATAACAATTGAGAATTCCTATCTAAGAATTCCATGTCTTTGTAATAGCTTGCTTCTAACATAAATATCTATAAAGCTACAATATCTATAAATAATTAAATATGGGAAGGTACTTCACTTGGTGAAATGGAAATCGTAGTTCCAGATTTATCAACGTTTCAGCTGAGGCCTTGTCCTCTCAACGTTCTCCTCCTCGCGGCCTGTCTCGCACTTGCACTCCTCCACCACCATCACGCGCATCTCCCGCGCTTCGGCCTTCCCCCGGCAGCGCAAGGACACCACTATGGACCTGACCTTTGAGGGAGCGCAGCGGGAGCAGGGGGAGCTGATTCCACCACCCGTTGTTGATCCAACAGACTCCCCGCCAGGTGGCACGTACAATGAGCTGCACTGACCAAAGCACAGTTTATTCTGCACCGTCACCGTCTCACAGCCCGCTGCTGACACTCGCTGCCAAAGAAAAACAAGCATTAAAGACAGCCCAATCGCAGCTCACCAATCCAGTATAGGCGATGTGTTTTTTCATGTTTTAATGAAAAAAATAATAATGTACCGTTTAACATTTTCTATTGGGGAAATTTGATAGGTTACAAAAGCAAAAACGTTAACAGTGACTGATTTTAGAACATTTGTTTTTGTAGGTTATGGGCCAAAAGCATGCTGGGTAGCTTCTGTTTACCTGCGCGAAAGGCACTGCGGCACAGCTCTGCTTGGAGCTGTCCTTTGGGTTAATGGGCAGTGCCAACACCTCCTTGTCTTGAGTGTTTTTGTTCATCGCCTTCTGCCACATCTCCTGCCCTTGTCTTCGCTTCATATTCGCACCAAGGAGCTGGAACGGTGCAGAAGGTCGCGTTTCCTTGACAGACAGCGCAGGGCCCGGTCGCCCGTGCGACAAGAAAACAGGCAAAGGCCCTCTTCGGCTCGGGCTGTTCTGGATAGCGGCACCCCTTCTAAACAAGGCTGACTGACGAAGGAAATTAGGGCTAATTTGGACTACTTTCACTCTTCCCTGAACAGGTTCCTCTGCTCCGTTGCCTGACGATTCGAAATCTCTTGCTCCGTCTTGGGGACGTTTAAATCCGAAGTGAGGGAAACCGTGAAGCACAGCACAAGACGCCGCCAGAAACACGTAGCTGACTAATAAAATCATTATGCAATTAGTTAAAAAATAAAAAAAAACTCAGAAAACAACTATTCTGGCGCTAACGTGAATTAATGTTCCTTTTTTGTTATGTGGTTCAAGGTTACGTTGGGTTACCTTGCTGTCGAAATTATGAGACACTGTAGTCGCTGTCGCCCTTTTATAACAGACATGGCAGGAAAATATAGAGGGTGCCAATATTCCCATACTAATTGCCGGACACATCTCGCGCCTGCCTAATATGACAAGGGAAATGTCAAACATTAAAGGATCTAGTTTATAACAGGTGAGTTTTCGATAGGGGGTGACAAGGCTGTTAAAGTGTTAGCTCTGGCTACTGTTCTTCAATCTATATGATGCGGGATAGCGGTATAAGGACAAAAGAGCTTGTGCAAATACACGTTTCCTTAAAAAACGAACGGTTCATATTGCACAATGGCTGCATCAAAGCAAATGCAGGTAATTTACAGTAAGGTGACGGATATGTTTATAATCCTATAAAACGATGTGGAAATAGCCTACTGGTTTGTGCAGTGATACGGTGGTGCTGCTGGCCAATACTGGCTCCAAATAAGTCTCCCTTCCCAACATCTCCCAATCCTGAGTTAATTATCACAGAACTAATAGTATGCTTCATCAGATAAGGATGGACTGTGTTCCCTCTTAGCTCGTTTGGTTTTAATGAATAAGTTTTGGATTTTTGTATTATCCTTACACTGCAGATTCAGATTTATGAGCATAAATAAAACGCAGCAGGGCAAGTAGTCTTTTGAAATGTCCAGTTTAAATTTAACGGCCAGTAAACCGACAGAAGGACTTGCCCCAGTCTGCAACAGGTCTATCATATGTTCACCAGGCTCTGCATGGGCGGCCCTCCGCGATGCCCCGGCTTCCCTCCCCTTCCCTGCCTTGCCGGTGTTTCCCGTGGTATGTTAGTGCTAATTGGCCCTCGGGCTTAACGTTCTCGCCACTTCTCTCCCTCTCCACGGCGCTTTCCCAGGCCGGGGGTACCTGTCCTCACACCTGGCCGCGAGCAGCTGGCAGCCCCGCGGCGGTGCGAGTTCCCCCCGCTGCCGCCCGTGACACCTGAGGGACCTGAGCGATCCTGGCTGGGTATTCCACACCCCCCCGCTCCCCCCCCCGCCACCCCACACGTGCAAAGGTGAACTCACACACTCACACCCTGGATTTCATGCCATTCTTAGTTACCACCTTTTATGGCTAAAATAATGTGAGTTTATATAAGGAAATACAGTAGGATGTAAAAGACAGAAACCGTGTCGATGGAAGTGCAGCGATTATAAATATGGAACCAAAATGCAAAACAAAACTGCACGTGAACATTGACAAGCTGAAATGTGCTGCATTTGCTTTTTACTTTTCATTTGTACTTTTTGACTGCAGTAAAAAATAGGTTTAAATATTGCGTGTGTGCATGTTTTGTATCTGATCTGCAATTGTTTTTAAGTGTATGCTTTCTAAATTCTGGCGGAGACTATGTGTTGTCAGGAAACAGCCAAATTGTCCATCAAATCTCCCACAAATAGTTTCTCATGCACCGTATGAAATACATCTTGGTATGAAGAATGCTGTGTGAATGTAGTGACAAATATGCACCATTCGCAGGCCTTCATTCTTTTTTTCTGAAGAAAATTTTCCAAGACATCTTAAACATTTTTAAAGGTATTAGGTAATTGTTTGGTTTCATGGCTATTTTCCTAAGATAGCGTATTTATTTAGAATATTATCATCATTTAAAATACAAACGTGCATGGAGTAGCAACATTGGATTGCAGATTTAATCGAGCGTAGTTGACACCAGTTAATGGGGCCTGCTCAGGACAGGAGGCAGGAGAACATCCCAGGCCTTCCATTGAGCCCGTGTGCTCTAAGACACGCGACTGCGACAGCACACGCTTCCCACAGAGGCTTTCAGCAGCCTGCCCTCATAGGTATGCCTGTGCATACATACATGTGATTAACATGTGCAATAAGCCTGACCTTGGACATAGGGAATAAACTGAATTGATTTCAGAACTCAACTAAAAATGTATGCGCTGTATGAATGTCAATATGAATTTGTATGACGTTGGCTGAGCATAATGCAACCAGGAAATAAGACAAACACTTTGCTCACAGAAAGCTTCTCCAAGCGGGAGTGCCAATCGAGAACCAGGATCCCCCTGTGTTTGTCCTTCCCAATTATGAAATTATGGGCTGAACTGGTCCTGGACCGGTACTCTTTCTCTAAGACGCTTTGAGTTTACAGGCCCTGTAGTTTGGTGATTAGAGGGAAAATGAGGAAAAGCCTTCCACGAGTATTATAATGCAATACTTTTTAAAATGTAGTTTTATTTGTATGCATTTGTTTGAAATCATAATTTACCCTTAAGTGAAATATTTTCGATGGTCATTAATTATGAGTTGAATAATTTGAAATTTCTTTGATCATGAATTTTCATGATCAAACAATATGATCATTCAAAGGATTATATCATAGATATGAATGCAGAACTAAGGAAACTGTACTGTAAAATAATGTAATATTATTTTCCATGTATGTGTCCCTTCTGTTTTTACATGTGCTGGCGCAAAAAGATGCATGTACTGTCATGTTAGCCTAATGCTATTATTGTTATATAAGATAGACTGTGTCAAACAGGTCCTTTTAACTGCTGAACCCTTTGCCCATTAGCTGAGTCCCAGTTAAACAGTACTGACTGTATTTCATTTTATTCTTATGAAGCATGCTTTGTTTTATTTATGTCTGTGATGATCAAAGTCATTATATGATGTGTGCATTGAATAAAGAGGTAACACTTGCGTAAGTTAAGGTCATAGTGCAATGGAGGTTGTTTGAGTCACACTTTCCTCATGAATGAATTAAATGATGAGGAGAAAATGTTAAGGTTATGTAATCCCTTTTATTCCTTCAGTGACAGTTGGGTACGTTCAGTGCAAGTCATTGCAAGACAACATTTATGTGTATTCAGTTTAAAAAAAAAACACGCACACAGCTGGTCTACTTTGGATAGTTAGCTGTTTTCCTGTGATGTGCCACAACTCCTTGGGACTGACATTGGAGTGTAACTATACCCAGTGTCGTGCTTGTTGTACTTCTGATCATTTCAGTCATTGGTCTCTATAAAAGCCCAGATATCCGTGCGATGGCTGGGTGGCAATATGCTCATTAAAATGCTTTAATTGTGAAACTGGCGGAAGACGCAGCGACCTCTGTGTGGGGCTCTTCAAAATCTCCCGTGGGGGCCTCTGACATTCAAGTGCCTTTCAGACATAACATTTAATAAAGTTATCATTAAAGTGACAGGCATTACAATGATTTGTGTAGCTGGACTTAACTGTTGGTCATCTTAACTGTAAAAAATCTCAGAGCCTAGCATGTTGCACATGTTCCTGTCACTGTTACAGTTGCGTACCGTACTGTATAAGAATCTACTTTCTCAATAAAACACGTTGCACTGTGTCTACCCTGCATAACGGTAGACAGAATCTGACAAGGGTAACAAATATGATCGGGTTAACTTTAAACATGGAATTGTGGGTAGGCCAGGATATGGCTTTACAGCGGATTGCTCGTGACAAAGCACACAGAGAAATTAAAACACGGTATTTTAAATTGCAGCAGATCGCAGAAGTACAATCTGCCCCAGTACACAGGCCTACTAAAGAGTGTGACACCAGCCCCTGGCAACCAGACCAAAGCTTGATTACTTCTGTTGCCATGGACCCGAGTCTGAAGCTGTGCAGGGCTGTGGCAGCAGAGGCCTGTACTGACCCCCTACTGCACTGGTGCCACGCAGGTTACACACGATCAGGGGCTCCCCAGCAACTTCCTGCATGTCTTCATCAAATAAATATATGGACACAGATGGATTCAGCTGAAAGTTGTGCAATGTCCTGTCCTGGTTAAAAACACTCCTCTGCACTGGTGTTCCTGTGCCCTGTCTGGGGGGAAAGGGACAGAGGAGGGACACTCTGAATCACGGCCAGCAAGGGTGGAAGGAAAATGGCCACAGTAACCCGCACGTGTTTTTTTGACTGCGCCTCAGCCGAGCCAATCACACAGCTCGGGGGGGGGGACTTCCTGATCCCTGCCGGACAGAGGGAGAAGAACTGAGGCCCAGCAGCTGGGTGGTCCTGGACAGAGGTCAGAGGTCAGAAGGGGGGGCGGGGCCACGGTGGAGGTGCAGCCGCTGTGTCCTGTCTACGCAGGAAGTGCCGCGCGCTACAACTCAGTGTACTCTTCCTCCTCGCTGCTGTCGCTCTTCAGTTTGGACAGGGCGGCGTGAATCCTGAACATGGTGCGAGACTCCATGGAGTAGTCCTTGTAATTGTGTCTGAAGAAAGAAAGGATAAAGTAGCTGATTCAAAGGGGGAAAAAAGTCATGTTCACATGGCCGTGATATCAGAACATAAAGATAAAATCATAAATGCAATTTATGTGATGATTAAAGGGGAGTGACCATATTTGCAATAAAAAATTAAAATTAAAAATACAATAAAAATAATTATATATATACATACGTACAAAAATATGTAGTCAAGTAATGCAGTGCATTTTGATTCCATGTTTTATTCAAGTGACAAGCGTATTGAGCGGTTTTGTGTCATCTGTTCTGAACACTGGGTAAACGACAACCGCATTTACTATGCATATATTTGTTTGCATAGTTTACATTGTCCAGTCAGGGACATTTCCCCACTACCCTTTTCATTCATTTCCTGTTTATATTTTTTGGATGAGCGAGCAGCCATGTTGCGGTTGGGTGCAAGCACGCTCTTGTGTGTCTCTGGCACGGCCAGCAGATGGCGACAGAGGTCCGAGACTCACTTGGCTTTCTGCAGCAGCTTGACGGCCTGCTCTTTGCGCCCCAGTTGTGTGTACAGCATCCCAAGCTCCAGCAGGGCATTGGGCACCAGGTAGTGGTCAAACTTAATCTTCTTCTCGCTGCGCGGTGGAGAGGGAGAAAGAGCTGCAGTTTTGAGGACACGGACACTTCACTGACTGAGCCTAATATCCGCACACATTACAGGCATTTAGCAGACGCTCTTATCCAGAGCGACTTACACAAGTTTTTACATAGCATTAACATTGTATCCATTTATACAGCTGGATATATACTGAAGCAATTCTGGTTAAGTACCTTGCTCAAGGGTACAACGGCAGTGTCCTTACCCAGGAATCGAACCTGCGACCTTTCGGTTACAAACCCAGTTCCTTACCCACTGTGCTACACTCCGTCCACATAACTGGCCACTCTGTAGGCCACATACATGCACCATTCAGAGAAATCCTGCATATGGACTGCATTACTCTTGGTGGTACATTACCTGTACAGTTTTACATTAGGTAATTACAGATAGAATGTCCTCGGATTCAAATATTTGTCTTCCACAGACTGTCTGTATGCTCTTACAGCAGAGGCGCATTCTGCACACAGCACTGTCTATTGTCCTTGGTCTCGATCCCAGCGAGGCCATTTTACCTGGCCTCTGTTTAACTCGGTGTATCTGTTGCATTTACATGCAGGTTGCCCTCGTTAAGCAGTTCAGCTGCAGGTCTGGTCAGCTGTGACTGCCTTATCTTAGCTGTGAGTCATGCAAATTCCATCGCTGAGTAATGAATAAGCAATAAAATTGCCACTGTGACCACACCAAAAACTATTTCCTATCCGAAAACCAAGCCATTGTGTTTTTTTTTTTTTTTTGTGTGAACACCCTCTTGGAATCTTGCAGGGATGTGAGTGTGTGTGTGTGTGTGTCTGTGTACATGTGTGTGCGTGTGTCTGTGTCTGTGTCTGTGTGGCAGGCAATAATAATAAAACATACATTGATATTATCCGGTCTAAACGCCAGAATGGATATATGGCTTCCACTGGGACCGCACTGTCCCCGTAGGACATAAAGGCCCATTCATCGTGGCCCTGTTCCTCACCTCTTGTGCACCTTGCTGAAGCAGTCCTCAGCCTCTTCAGTCCTGCCCTGGTTCTTCAGGCACACCCCCTTCAGCAGCAGGACCACGCAGCGGTCGTCCACCGTGTACTCGCTCACTGAAGCACAGAGCAGGGACAGGAGAGAGAGTCACGCGGGGCGGCCAAACGATGGGGAGGGACATTAGTGAGAGAAAAAAGACCCCGAGACTTTGCCTGTGGTTCTGAAGTCCAGATATGGACACATTCACGAGGTCCCGGAACAGGCCTGACTGTGTGTCTGAGGTAGCTGTGGTGTGCTAGCAGCTCACCTGTGGTCGGCATTGTGATTAAATGAAGTACAGAATGCACGCATAAGGCTGCGATAAAGGCCTAAGCAGTGGTGATACGCTAGTGGCTCAGTTGTGGCAGGGCCCTGAGATGCAAGTTGCGACACAGGAAATGATGTGAGCAGTTTGGGTATGGAGATCTAGACTTCTGATACCACTGTGGCCTGTGGGACTTGTTAAGTCTTTGCGCGGTCGGTTTGACAGGAAAGAGTTAATGTATGCAGGGTAATGAGTTGCAGTACAAGGAGTGTCCTGCTGGGCGCGCTCCGCCTCGGCCAGCGTCTCCACCATCCCCTCGGTCAGCTCTGGCCTCTTGCGCATCATGGTGAAGCCGTTCCACATGTACATCATCTCCTGAAATTAAAAAAAAAAAATGGCCGTCAGGGGTGCGGTCACAGCCCCCTCACGCTAACGTTTAGCAGATGGGTAATGTGTGTACAGCGCCGTGGGGGGGGGGAGGGGTAGTCTCACCAGAGCGGGCACCGGTAGCTTCACCGGGCAGCCGGCCCGGTAGCGTCTGGCTTTGCGGACGGCGAACTTCTCCGTGGGCGGGGACTTCCCCGCTATCTTCTGCTTCAGGGAGTGCACCTGCCTGAGGTGCAGAGAGACGAAGGGTGAGAGGAACAGCTCGGCCTGGGCAGGGAGACGGGGCGCGCGATCAGGTCTCCCAACGGACGCTGCGCCAGAGCGGTGCTTTTATTTAACCAAAAACGACACGCGCGCGGTGGGTAAACTCACCCCGCCAGAATTCGCTTAGAAATGTCTTAAGAGACCGTGTGGTAGGGCTCGGGCTTCCGAGAGGAAATCAGAGTCCTGCTCACGGCACGGTTCAACGGTCAAAATCGAGTGAACGTGCGGCCGTTTTGAAAAGGAGCAAACGCACGCGTGCGCGTTTCCCGCGGTCGGTTTTACCTGAAGAGCTCCACCTCGTTTTCGCCGAAGGGGCGGGCCTCCTGCGGAGGCAGCATGCTGAGGAAGGCCGCCTTCATGTACACGTACATGGCCTGGGAGGGAGGAGAGAAGAGATCGCAAAGCACGCCCGCAGCACTCAAACAGAGCTCGTTTCAGCCAATCACTGTGCTCGGTCTGCGTCTTTAACGTCCAATCCCGTGCAGTACTGCGGGACTGTAGGCTTTTTTGGGGGGGGAGGGGGGGTAAGGACTAGATTACACGAGTAAAGCATACACTTTAAGACCTGCGCTCTGAAAAATGAACATCAAATGAACCAGAATGCTAAATTATACGCTTACATGGAAATTTAGATTAAAAAGACAGATCAGGAAAGTAAATTTCGTAAGAAAAATCTTGTAGAAAAGTGAACCACAGGGAGCGATCATGTGTCCCTGTATGCCCACGGCGGTGTGGGTACAGGTTTTTGTTTTAGACCTGCACTACAACATCTGATTCAACAAATTCAGTCAGGACCTTGATGAGTAGAATCAGGTGTCTCAGCGCTGGGCTAAAACAAAAACCTGAGCCCAAGCTGACGCCGGCTCTTTTTGGATAAGACCGGACGAGCCCCCCCCAGCTTTCCCAAGGAGAACCCCAGGGGTACCGGCGTCTCAGACCGCCGCCTTACCTTGGACCAGCGGCTCTCCTGACTCAGCAGGTCAGCATAAAAGTAGGCCATCTTCCAGTCGCGCTTGAAGGCGAAGCACCACATCAGCTCCCAGTAGCACATGTGGTGGAACTGCTTCCAGGCCTGCTGCGCCTTACAGCCGTCCTCAAACAGCGACACCGCCTGGCCAGAGAGGGGCATGACAGGCAAATGCATTGGTGGTCACATTTGCAAGCATGCCATGTACACACAGACTGCTCCCGTCCCTATAAAACACCAGCCTAAGAGCTACAAGGGATCATAGAGCCGGTCAGAGAAAAGTAGAGTTTCAGTAAAGCGTGGGCATTTGTGGGACAGGCACACCTCATCAATGTTCCCTTTGATCTCTTCAGCTCTCCCTGCAAAAAACAGAAATATGGCCCCCTGTAAAATCAAGAGAAAGGCAGATTAAAAATAAAAATATGAATAATAATAATAATAATGACAACAACAACAATAATAATAATAATAATAATAATAATAATGAATGAAAGATTATGAATTGATTGAATATTCTGGGTGTTACCCCAACCCCCCCCCCACCGTGTTACGTTTCAGAGCATCCACAACATCCTCGCATTTTTCCCCAAATGTACCACTTTTTGTACCATTCATAAGCCAAATGAACCACTGCGCCACGTACCCCATGACAGAGAATACCGCAGCTGAAACGAGTGCATTTCTGCCATACACTCATCCCTGAGTCACACTGAGTGTCACTAAAGGTCACACAGTAAAACAACAGGAAAGCTAACACCAATATTAATCAAAGGAGAGGCATATCTGTCATTCATTACAGCTGGCAAACTGAGGGTGCTTAATGAGTAGCTACGGGGCGATTGTGCTGTGGGAACTCGGTTAACCTCCGCCTCGGTGTGCTCAGCTGGGAGGAAGCCTGTGGCTTAGCTGACCAATCACAATCAGCTAAACACTTAGCCTCCAGCTTACAGAGTTCAGCTTGCGTTTATAGTGAGCGGCTTTATGCCATAAGCCAATAAGGCTAAAAAGGCCTTTTCTTGATTTTTAAAAAATGCATATTTCTCGTTGACTGAAACTCAGTTTGTCCTTGGACAAAGGTAAGGCCGATTATGCACTGCCCCAAAGGGCGTTGCAGGCACTGGTAGTGGGCACAGAATAAGACAGGGCGAAAAACAGCCCTTTAACAGGATGCGCCACTCAAGAGCCCTGTCATCACAGTTTTCCCTGATAAAAACCTACACCCTTGTTTGTGTAATGCATTAGAGTATTGGCTTTGCCTTTGCTATGTGCACTGTCATGACAGCAACGTAGTCATGGGAAATGAACAGTGAATAAAGATTAAACTGTACAACAAATTCAAGATGTTGCACTCCTGCACTAAAAGCTTTTACTTGCATTCCACATTTTATGATTCTAAATAAATTTTTTCCAAAGATTTTAGTTGCTGTTTCACACTAATCTCTTTTTTTTAAATCACATTAACTCAATCAGGCTGCCATACACAAGTACAGTGGCTGTATCCATATAATTACTATTTACTCAACAGTGTATATGTCCATTTGTCCTTATTGCTTCCTAGGATAAATTAAATGGCAGTGTCCAACCTGTGATTTGGTTCCCATGTGATCAGTGCTTTGAACACAAGCTTGTTTAATGTGTGTCTACATTGTGTGAAGCTCCTATGGCTACTCTGCCGATTCCGCAATAGTGTTTTTCACATTGCTAATGCTCTTCTGTTGTTATATGTACACTACACTTCACCATCCTTTCCCCAGCCTCAGTGCCCTGTCCGCTGTGCTCTCACACAGAAGCCCTGAGTGTGCGTGAGTGTTTGCAGTGCTGAATGTGCTGCCCTTATCGGGACTCAGTGTGTTCGTGGGGACCTGTGCTTTGTGCCGGGAGGGTGTGTGTGGGGTGGAGCAGCTGCTCTTACTCGCGGGTACCGCGCCCGGAAGGGCTTCAGCAGCTTCTCCGCCTCCGTCACATCCCCCTCTCCTGTGCCTGCAGAGAGAGAGGAGAGAGAGAGAGAGAGAGAGAGAGAGAGAGAGAGAGAGGTCATTGCTGCGGAAAACCCTAACCTTGACCCTAATCCTACTGGGTCAACTGTTACAAATACAGGATAGTTTATTACTGTATGTGTTGTTTGTTTATTGATTGTGTGCATGCGTATATATGTGTGTGAATGCATTTGTGCACATGTGTGTGTGTTTGGGTGCGTATGTGTATGTGTGTGTGTGTGAGTCTGTGAGTGCGTGTGTGTGTGTAATGTGTTTGTGTATGTGCACGTGTCTGTGTGTGAGTGTGTGTATGCGTGTAATGTGTTTGTGTGTGTGTGTGAGTGTGTGTGTGCGTGTAATGTGTTTGTGTGTGTGTGTGAGTGTGTGGGTGCGTGTAATGTGTTTGTGTGTGTGTGTGAGTGTGTGTGTGTGTGTGTTTCTCAGCTATAGTGTGCAGGCAGTGTGTTACCCAGGATGAAGGAGAGGAAGGTGTAGTGGCAGAGCAGCAGCAGGGCGCACAGCATGGAGCGCAGGTTATGAGAGGTGGCACCTTCATACAGCTGGGAGAGACCGTAATCCTGTATAC
Source organism: Anguilla rostrata (assembly GCF_018555375.3). Taxonomy (NCBI): domain Eukaryota; kingdom Metazoa; phylum Chordata; class Actinopteri; order Anguilliformes; family Anguillidae; genus Anguilla; species Anguilla rostrata. Next base: position 65,458,354 of record NC_057934.1, read on the forward strand.
ACACACACACATTACACACACACACACACACACACACACACACACACACACATACACACACCACACACACACACATTACACACACGCGCGCGCACACACACACACACACACACGCATTACACACACACACACACGCTACACACACACACACGCATTACACACACACACGCACGCACGCACACACACACACATAACATACACACACACACACATTACACACACACACACACACACACGCGCACACACACATATTACATACACACACACGCACGCACGCGCACACACACATACACACACACACACGCACAGGCGCACAGAAAGCCACAAATGAAAACTGCTTAAGGATGAGAGACCACACTCATGCACACACCCAGACACAACCCAACTGAGAGACCCCCCTGCTCAGAGATACACCCTGATTGAGAGACCGCACACAAAAGTACAAACCAACTCTCGAGACGGTAGTCCAGCACAAATGCACTGATGTAGAACAGATGCCGACAGGCGGAGCACGCAAACACACTGGCAGTCTGCTAAACCTGCCGGCCTTACCTTGTCCCCTGAGAAACCGGCAAACTCCAACAGCTTGAGAATCCGCGCAGGAAACATGGACAGAGTCTGTCATTGGTAGAGAACACAACGCAATGAGGTGCACCAGGTTTTACACACGCTGCTCCAGCTCAGAAAAAAACCCAGTCTTTGGGACTTACCAAATTAAAGGCTCCTATCCCAAGGGACACCCCTCCTTCTAAGTGCAAGTGGTTTGGTCCTTTGCGAAAATTGGCCGAGTGAATGAAAGCATTAAGCTCCCTAGATAAAAATAAAAAAAAAGAATTAAACCGGTTAATTAAACAAGAAAATGTGACAAAGATGGGGGATTTCTGATGACGGAGAGGAGAAAATGTACCATATTATACGCATTTACTCCTAACAATGAAAGTGGTGATATAAATATCCTCTGCTCAGGCCCTTGCAGTCTATTGGGGTCTCCTCTCGGGACACTCACTTGTAGATCAGGTAGCTGTTGCGTACTTTCATCCCCCCTTTGATGAAACTCACCAGGCTCTCATCCTGGACAGAGAGGGAGGGGGAAAGTGGCAGTGGAAATATCAGGTGAAATTAATCGGACGCTGCAACATTGACCTGCCTGACCACCTTTAGCAGGGCCCACAACGTCCTGTACTGCACGTGAAACACATTTCAGCCAAATCAGTGAAACCAGACCTCCTCTGCATAGCCATTTGAGCACTAATCAGCCAGATGAGGCTTACGTGCTGTTCCGATGTCAATAATGCTGTAGAATAATGAAGAGATATTAAGAATTATGACATGAACACGCCTTGATGCATGTGTTGAAAATGCTGCTGGAACAGAAGCACATCCTCTCAGAAGGAGTGCAGAGACATTAGAGCTCAGCCTGATCCGGACACAGGGCTGCTTTACCTGTAGAAATGTAAGAGCAGCTCTCTGCAGCAAGCACTCCGCATAGCACAGCTCTGCATGGAGCTCCTCTGCAAAACACAGAGCAGTGTGAGCGTGCGCATGCACACGAGGACACACACACACGCACACACGCACACACACACATACCTACGCATACATACACACAAGTACATATGCACACACACACATACACACACATACACACACGCACACACACATGCACACACACACACACACACACACACACACACACAAGCACACACATACACACACACACACACATACACACACAAACACACACACATGCACACACACACACACACACACACACACCACATACCACACCACAACACACACACACACATACACACACACACACACACACACACACACACACACATACAACGCACCAACATACACACAGACACACACACACACACACACACACACACACATCCACACACACACACACACACACACACACACAACACACACACACACACACACACACACATACCTACGCATACATACACACAAGTACATATGCACACACACACATACACACACACACGCACACACATGCACACACACACACACACGCACACACACACACATATACACACACACACACACATGCAGACACACACGCACACACATACCTACGCATACATACAGACAAGTACACATGCACACACACACACACACACACACGCAAGCACACACATACACACACATACACACACACACACACACACACACACACACACGCACACGATTCAAAGACACCATGTTCCAGGCACTTACACTACAGGTCAGAATTTACTCTTCCCATGGTAGCCTGTGGCACTTTCAGCACACACGCACATACACCACCCAGGACTAGACACCAGAACAGTCTATAATCCCAAACCTCTAAGAAAAGCTGGCACAATTAACACAAATCAGTTTCGCACAGTACCAGCGCAATAGACGTGCCTGTCTGTCATGGAAACACTGGTCCACTGCCAACCCATACCTTCAGTCAGCTTGTCACCAGCTGACCGGCTAAAGTTGGTGACAGGACCACCCAAGGCTGCCTTCTTCCGAAACCTGACAGCGGATTACAAAAGTAACATTTACGTGAGCAATTAAATCAGCTGTTTTCAGTACCTTAGACCAGCCATACAGATTTAGTTGTATGTATTTTTTTTAAATGCTGGACATTTAAGATTACAACTGTGATGTCACACAGGTGGCTTTAGATAACGCATCAGTATACTGTACATGTACGCATGTGAGCACCTGCAGATGTATGTGCCTGAGCACATGCATTTTCATGTGTGTGAGAGAGCGGGGCTCCATAGTCAAACTCTGCTACCATTAAGATGGCATGTAAATACAGGCAAATTTGCACAGGGCAGCAGAGATAGTTGCTATGGTTACCTTGTAAAAAGCCCTCTCACAGCAGAGCAGGCGCAGAGGAACTGCGTGCACGCCCGGCGAAGGGACTCCGTAAATTTACACAGCGTTTCTGCCCGCGGCCCCACCTTTTACATCAACAAGCCCAAACGGGCAGTCCCAGAGCCACCGCCACCGCTCGCCACCCGAGTCAACAGCACCGTCAGCGCAGCCAGTGCTCCGCCCACAGTTTCAGCATCAGGGAGAGCCAGGCACGACCAATCAAACCTCCGCAGAGTGCACCTTGCGTGCACGTGCCGGGTCGTGCACGTGCCTGTTCGCGCTACCCTTATTTTGTGTTTGTGAGTAGCGTGCATGGTGAGCCAGCCCCCTGTGCTTGTGCATAGTATCCTGTGCGTGTGTATGTGTGTGTGTTTGCGTGCGCCTGTGCGCCTGTGTTTATCGACTCCCACACGCCCGGCCCCCCTCGGGCGTGTCCACCTGTGGCAGACTTCCTGGGCACTCTTCATTGTGCTCCCGGCGCTGATGATGTCATCGTGCTCAAAGGTCATCATGGCCTGCATCTCCAGCACAGTGGCGTAGATCAGAGCGTGGTACATGCTTTCCTTCACCCTGAAGTAGACACGCAAGCGCACACAGGACATTCACATAGTTAACACATCCTCCTGATTAAATTATTGTTCCATTATTACTATCATTGCACACTCTAAATTGTGGCCTTTCTTTTTCTCATCCTCTCTCACTCTCTCTCTCTCTCTGTCAATGCATCCCTCCCTCCCTTCCATCTCCTTCCAGCCACACCCTTGTTCATTATTTGTCAGGGCCTCTATCCAAGCCCAGGGCAGTAGCTTCAGTAAACACTGCATATCCTGGACAGAGAGCCCATGCTGCCATTCACTGACGTGCAGATCAGGGACACTAAGTGTCTCATAAAATCAGAACCAATAAAGACGGGTCAGAACCCCCCATGTGACTAAAGCATTTTGGTAAATTTATAAACTGAAAAAAGGTGTTTGAAATTATGTGGAATTTCTGGTTCTAAGATATCTTCTTCTTCTAGAAGAATATGACTCACGGTTCTGTCAATCTCTCCTCAATGTAGGAAGACTTCCTTCACTTTTCCCCTGTCATTTTTGCACAGAAGACAGCAAGAGTAGAGTAGGGATAGGGAGAAGAGAAGGGTAAGGAAGGATTGTGGAGAAGGAGAGAGTTGCAGGCGAAAGGGAGGTGAAATATCAGTAGAGGATGTGCGTGGGAAAGAGAGAGGAAGGAGTGGGGAGGACGACAGAGAGGAGAAATGAGCTCCTCTGCTTCTCACCTTGGCTGCAGCTTGTCCAGGCTCTCGGTGAAGTGATTGTTAAGAAAGAGGTCCACAGCCTCCATGCATTCCTCCAGACATGCCTGCAGGGTGAGTGGTGTGGGTCTGAACACACACACAGACACACACACACGCACGCACGCACACACACACACACATACGAACACACATAAAAAAATAGTTGTATCCGCAGGATTTAGAGCACAAAACAGTTACATACTGGCACAGCTCATTTAAGCTAGCCATGCAGTAAAAAAGGTGTCACATACACTTGCCACTGCCACTATATAATAATATCAAGTGACACTGATCAGTGATGATGATGTTATAATATGCATTGACATTGATCAAGCCATGACAAGAGAAATGTCTGTTCAATAAATCAGACTTTACATCTGCATAAAAAGTGCAGACCTCTTCTGTGTTATATGTCATATTCTCAAGACGAATTTAACCCAGAGACCCTGGTAGAAGAACCCTGTCCTGCAGTGGTGACTAACTGTTGGCGAGTAATAATGCTTTTCCTTGCGGCTTATAATGGTGCTAGACGGAGGATGTTTTCCCGAGGGGCTTGAAAAACCAGAAAATCTTGAGCTCAGTTTTGGGGGAGAACCCTGGAAAAAAATGGCCTGATCTGAGGAAACCACAGTCCATGTGCAGACATTCTCAACGTGGAGCCTCTATCACAAAAGAAAACACTAGTGGACCGTGAAAGTTATATTTTCTCCACCAGTAACTGTTCTTTAAAACATTTTAAAAGTCAAATCTCGTAAACGTTAGAAATTAGTCGAGGCCAACCCATATTACTCCACTAGTGTTTATCAGAGCATCGCAGGAACTTCCTGTTAGCGTTTCGGCGGAAATGGTTTCTGTAAGTTACTTACTTATCGGTCGTACGCGCATCTTTCTCGCAGTTTGACATCTTCTCTCGGGAACTGACCAAAACACCTTGGCAATGGAGTGCAATAACAGAAGAAACAACGTTGATCTCCAATATCCAGCAGACTAGTTCACGGTGCTTGTTTGACTCGCCTGTTTCTTCAGAATCGCCGGTCTCACATATCTGAAAAGTTAACAATACATTTTATGAGCGTAAAAGTTGCGGAACCATAAAAGGACAGGCACGGTAGCGACCGAAAGCACCAACTCACGAAGTACCTGCCTTCCAGTTGCGCAGAGACATACTGTAGCATAAGTGGACTCCTCCTTAACATATCGTGCAGGCACACAAAAGATTGCACTCCCTCACGCGCACACCTTTTCGTCTTCACCAAATAAGGTGAATAACGCAATTCCATACAATTGTTACCAACGAACCATTGAGTTTTCTGAAATTGAAAACATTGTTTAAATGCGTTGCACAGGTGTAATGCAGTTTAAATATGGGTAGGTTTCACTCGCTTCTTCCACTTGCACGTAAATTTAGTTGCGCTCTGGGGTAGAGTCTCTGGCAGTGCTGTTTTTGACTGAGCAGCGACATTTGCGGAAATAAGATGCCATTTGACTTTTGTGACTGTTGCTTTACAATGCGCCTGAAAATACAGACGAGGAATCAATTTGCCAAGGCTGCAGTGTGTTGTTTTTATATTGAAATCTAAACACGCCAACACGAATCTACTTTTTGTTTGAATTATGTTATTTGTAAACATACAGAACAAATGGTTGCTAGTGAAAACCTTTCCACTCGAATGAGGGCCCTAGGACTGACAAGCGTTGCGCAGAAAATAAAGGGGCAGCGAGACACTTTTGCCGAATATTGCGATGAAATTCTGTAATATGGCACACACGCACAGTGGAGGCGGGGAAGGAACACGAGAGACGATGGAACAGCCCCAAAGTCAAACACATTTAAAATATTTCTTATCTTGCACAACTCTTGAGTGACTCAGGTTCACCGCTATGCCCCCTGTCATACGGGCCGCTGACAGAACGCCGGCTGCATTCATTCATGATTTTAAAAGGTGATGGATCACCAGTATATCACATATATTTATCTTCATGCGATTACTGGGTACAGATAGTTAATTATTTGCCAGAAGCTCTTACCCAGGCAGACTTTCGAGAGCTCTCGCACATATAAATTCTATAACGAAGTTAAGTGCAGTCACAATGTTCAGTGTGCTCGTGCGGCGAGAATAGCACAATTGGTAAGTACATTTATTACACAACTGGTAAAACAATGTACAGGTCTGACCCCTATAACGACACAATGAAACAACAGCCTGATAATTGCTCTGGCTATGGTCACATAGGTTCTGCTTCTGGCTTTCCCACGAGTTGGTGGAAACACAAAAAGTGCCAGTGGGGGGTAGTGGCGGCAGAAGGCAGCTAGTGTCTGTTCAGTCGTACAGTAGCTCATTCCTCAAAAAAATGGAGCGCTCTCTCTCTCTGTCACGCACACACACACACACCCATGCACACGGACACACACGCACACACACACACGCTAACTCCTCGTCTGTCCACTTGAAGGCACTTTAATAAGGTATGTATCTTGACTCCTAGTTCAGTGAGTCAGATGGAATGAGGTCATCCACCCTTCTTTGCTTAGCAGAGCTATTTGCTTCTTTCTATCTCCCCAAGACTGAAACTCAGCTCATCTCTTGTGGATCTGTCATAAACTATGATGACATTGCTGGAGTTGTAACCTTACGGATGCACATTAAATTTTAACGATGACTTCACACAAGAGGGCGCTATTGAACTGGTAATGTTATACACTTTCTCGAGTTCGTGAACAAAAGCAAGCTTCCATTGCATTTCCAATGCAACATTTTTTGTGGCTGGCTTTGAATCCCACCTGGCAAAAAATATTACAATTCGTTTTTTTTGTTGTTGTTTTTTTAGAACCCTTAATACAACTTAATGGCAAGAACGTCCTGTCATGCGCATTATCATGTCCGCAAGAATAAACTCACCCCTTTTTTTGACTAGCGACAGCATGCAGCGGAAGTTGAAGTTAAGAACATGTCAAGCATTAAAATATATTCTCAGCTATTTTTTAAATTATAAACATAATGATTTAGCATATGCAAAGTCAGAGCCCACCCTTTCTTTTATTTACTTTCCTGGGAAACAGTCATTAAGTGCAAGTTATTTATTTTTCAGTGTCAGAAAAAAATGTAGCAAACATATATTTAATACAAAATTACACAAAAATCTCCACAACTATGTACCGTATCAAATACTTTTAGTATTCAGTGTGTCTACCCATTGCCTTGATTACAGCTTCCATTCTTATCGGGAAACCTGCTTTGAGTTTTTCGACGAAATCTGCAAGGATATTTTTCCATGCTTCTTGTAAACACCTCCAAAGAATTTGGCTGCATTTTCTGCTTCTCTTGATCTAAGTAATCCCAAACATATTCAATGATGAGGAGGTCAGGGCTCTGGGGTGGCCAATCCACTGTTCTGGGAACACCAGCAACTTCTTCTTCTTAGCAGTGCGTGTGGGTTCATTATCTTGCTGCTGAAGGAATTTACTCCCAATAAAACGTTGTCCGGGGGGGTATTGCAATGATATTTCAATATTTGTTTTTAGTTATCAGCATTCATGATGCTTTCAATCAAAACCAAATCATCAACTCCAGATGTTGGGTGGACGGAGTGTGGCACAGTGGGTAGGATGCGCTTTGACCGAAAGTCGAGTTCGATCGGTAAGGACACTGCGTTTACCTTGAGCAGGTACTAACCTGCATTGCTTCAGTATTATCAGCTGTATAATGATCATGAATGCATGTAAAAAGTTGTTATCGCTCTGATGACGCTGCTAAAACCGATGTAATGTAAATGTTGTTCTAGAACCACAGACTTGTGCTGGCCCTCCACCATGCTGAAAGCCTTTCATTGCTTTGACGGCGTACATACTGCCTTCTCTCACTTCTAAAAATCTCTCATTCAGACTCATCTGTCCATAAAATCTTATACACAGGTGTCCAGATTTGGTGCACATTTTCTTCTCTTTTGGTTATTTCCTTTTCTCGGCATAGCGGTTTTTTGACAGCTACGCATTCATTTAGACCCGTTGAATTGAGTTGTCTTCTCACAGTGGAAAGATTGACAGAAACACCTGTGGGTATCTTCAGATCTGTAGCAAGAGTGGAACGTGATTTTTTTCCCACATCTCTCATCATCTGTAAGTGCTGTCTTTGTGATGGTGATAGTTTCAGTGATCTATCAGTTCTTGTATGGTTGTTAGGAGTCTTTTGAACTACAGTTTTGTAAACTGCTGTTTTTTTCTTCAGTTACACTTATTTTCCTTTGACTTTCACCTTCTTCATGCAGTTTAATTAATTAATATCTAATGTTATCAGAAACGTCTCATTTAGCCATTTCAGATGCACATGACAAAGCAATCTGTGAGGCAGTTAAGCTGGGTTTGGGCAGTTGTTTGTTCGAATGTTAGAGTCACTTCTGAAGGCAAAGAGTTTTTAGATAACATCACTGACAATTTTGGTAACAACTTTTGTTGAGAAAACGCTTGTTTATTAATTGGCAGGATGGAAGGCCTGAAGTGGTATTAGGGTATTCAAAAGAAAGAGTGGATAAATACCGATAGATCTGATATTACATGTAGTGTTTTTTTTACATTATTGTCTGACACTGGAAAAACAATAGCACTGAATGGCTGATTTATTTTGAAACTGAATAAACAAAAGGGTGATTTCAGTTTTTTTCACTGTAATGTACATATCAGCAATAGTTTCAAATAAAATATTTACGTGTTTATGTCAGCCTGAATAATTAATAATAATGTTATAGATTCTATGCTTAGATCTGCAAGATTTGAGAATGTAAATTGGTATCGATGACTATAGATCCTCTCCTTGGCTGCATCCCGAAATTCAGTGAACTTCAGCTCCTAAGATAAATGAGCATCCCGTGGTGCTAAAAATCTGAATACTCTACCTAAATCATCAGTGCAGTGTTATTGGTTTATTGTATCATTTTTAAATGGCATATAGCTCATTACAGAAATTTACAACACACATAATGCCCAGGATGTCAGAAAAAAGTCACCAAAAAATGATATGGTTATCAGAAACACAAAGCTCAAAATATTTCAGTTTTTCATATCGTATTTTATTCAATTCAGCATTATTTTAAATGCAACAAATATACACAGGACAAAAATGAAACAAAAATAGTTTAAATAAAGTATGATCTAGTACATACTATTGACATAAAAAAATTTTATTTATAATTTGAATGAAATACACGACAACTGAAATCAAAAACATACAGTATCATAAATGTTGTAATTTTTGTTTTGTGTGTTTTTGTAAATATCATATGTACATTTGCAAAATTGATTGAAGACAATAGAGTAATACTATTTCCATATCATTATTGAATATAAAACAATACAGTTGTGATATGGATATGCGATGGGGAAAACGTCATCACACAGTATAAAAACAGTGCTCAGCTTGGGTAAAAAGAGGAATAGTTTGATGCTTGATTAGAAAAGTAATGCAAAAGGTAAGTGCTAAAACACGACGTTATAATACGACGTGCAAGGCAGACACATCAAATTGTTGGCTTTCACATCAACGAACAGCATCTTACCACTTTTTGTGTATGTTACATATGGCTGTTGATTTGACTGAAAGCCATTCGCGGCCCTTCATTTAGAATCTCTGCTGATTATGGCTAATGGTGTAAAGATAGCGAGAGTCCTCTGGCATTGTCCCTACTTGGCGCCTATTTGGCGGTACATTGACATGGATACGGCCATTGCTGCAATCTGGAGAAGAAGAGAAAAAAACACAAACATGTATCTGGATTGCCAGTCGTTGCTGCTTGAGTAGTAACACGTTTCTGTTTTGTCATTGTCTGTCGCATGACTTTCATGTGGTAGTTTGTACAATTAATATTCATCCAGAGAGAGAGTGAGTGAGAGAGAGAGAGAGAGAGAGAGAGAGAGAGATTGTGTGAACATGCTTCTCTCTCAAAGTGGGACTTTGAGGTGGGAGTTGTTCTACTGTACCTCAAGAGCGGCTATTCCCAGTGCCACAGCTCCTATGATGACTATGTTGTCATCTATTAGTTTTATCATTCTAGGTAAACAGCCAGGGATGTTCTGCAAGAGCCCAGGGAAATACAAAGACACACATGAAAAGGGAACGGTGATATAGCTGAGTTAAGGAGAGATAGCTGAAAAAAAACTTACAAGAATCGCAACGACAGGGTCATTGAAAAACATCAATAAGAGGAATATAAAGCTAATTTAAAAAATAACTAAATAGCCCGCAAGAGGGTCACAGCAGGTAACAAGGAAAGAAAGCCAACACAAATAATGTTCTCAGGCTAAAGAAACAGGGATGAGGCAGTCAAAGTACAGAGGGGACAGACGAAATAGAAAACATTGCATTTAAAAAAAAACATGGTATTAGACAATAATTACCGATGTAACAGCGTTTGCAGAATTACAGGTGACGTTTCTGCAGCATTCTTTTGGATAGGTCATGCCACTGTCATTGTAAAAGGGAGAATTATCGAAGTCCGTGTAATTATAAAATCCACAGCAATTCAACTGGAAGGAACAGAAAACACAGGTGAAATATTGTGATGAATAACTTTTAAAAGGACCAAACCGAAATTCACAAATTAGCGACACCTTTTTACTGGGGCAGCAGGAATCTATTGTGATAACTGTCCATTCTGCAAAGAGTTTACATTGTATTATTGTGTTACTTATAATACATACTACACATCATGTACACACATATTTATTTATAAATTAATTCAGTTTGTTAGTTATTTTTCTCCTTCTACTCCACATTAGATGCATATAATTCAAAGTGCCCTGTCTGAGCATGATGTCATACCCCATCCATGGTGACATTCCAAGGGCCAGTGATGTCAGGGTTTGCTCCATAATGCTTTTTGATGGCTTCAACAGCTTTTTCACCCAACTGGCTAACCAGATTCTCTGCCTGTAAAATACGGTTCGAATACATAACCATCACAGTTTCAAAACTGCCAGAACCCTTCACCCGCTACAGACTGTGACCGCCATTTTGCGACTCACCAGAGGTTTAAAGACCAGGACCACAATGGCTCCCGCCACTTCCGCAATGAATACCACCAGCACCGCCACAAAGAACTGGATGATGGGGAAGACAGAGTTTAGAACAAAATTTAAATTGAGTTTTAATGCTTTCGTCATGCAGCTGTAGTTCCCTGTCATCGAAAACAATCTTTTATCGACAGAAATCATGACCCTTCGGAAAGACTGTTGATTCAGAGGACTCTTCCTCCAAAATCCCAAACCAACATGGTGACATAAGGTGATGCAGTGTAAAGAGAAACCTGCACACAGAATTTAACTATAACATCCCTAAACGTGTGCCCTGCCAACTAACCCACACTCATATCGCCTCACTGCAAATTGCTCACAGGGCTGACAAAATTATTCCAGCAGCTGTTGGAGACAGTGACGACGGCAAAGTGTGATTTTCAGATTTTTTTTTTCCAGTGGCCTTCTCTTGGAGTCCAGGACCAGCGACTCACCAGCAGCAGCATGCACCGGCTCTCCTTGATGGCCCCGCAGCAGCCCAGGAAGCCCATGATCAGCAGCACGCCGCCCACGGCGATCAGCAGGTACCCCACGTTGAGCAGCTGGTCCAGCTCCGGCGGGGCGCTCTCTATCTTGCCCAGGACCGCCAGCAGGGAGCTGCTGTCCACCTTCACCCACACCCCCACGCCCAAAATAGCGGCACCGGCCAGCTGAGGAAGGAAGGGGGGGGGGGAGACGGCAATGGTCGCGCGGTTACGCAAGGCAGCCATTTTAGGGAGTCTACGGCAGGTCTTATTTCACACAACATTGAGTTTATATGGTCCATTTACACATTTGTGAGATTCCAAAGCGATCATGGAAAGGAAATGGATGGAGTTTGAGCAAGACCCATCAAACATTAATCTAATGAAAGCTTTATCAGTTCAGTTCACAGAATTCACAGATACTTAACCAACCATAAATCTATTCAGCCACTGTAAACGCTGCCGTTCGGCTACTTGTACACAGAGAGGGAACAAACCTACATGTGAATGTGACCATAATGCAGGTGCATAACAACCAGGTTACAAAGCAGGGAAGCTGTCTCAATTACATTGTCTGTTACATTGTTATACTGTCTGGTCATAGCTGAGCAAATACCATTTACAGTACATCAGGTTCATTTTATAGTTTCCTTCCCTGATAGCTAACGTAGCCCCATGGCTATCACGCCGATTCCAGTGAGCTAAAACTTTTTAAATATAGGTTATTGTAATCTACATATCTGTGGTGCCAGTTTCCACAGCGTTTGCTGACAAAAAGGTTTTCCCCACAGCAGAAACTGAAACGTCACGGTCATTCAGGCACACCTGTTGAGTGACCTTGAGAAACACAAGCTACTCCAGATAACTGGCTTAATCAGGGCAATATGAGAGTTTATCACAAGACCACAGTTCACTGGAGAGCAGGGCTCTTGCGGTTTCCCTTGGCTGTATATGGCATCTTAAAATGGAACATGTGAAATGCAGACAAGTACAATGCAAAAAAAAACAGTTCACACTTACAAAGATGACTCCGTTGAACAGGAACATCATTATTTTTAGAAACTCGAAGCAATCCATTTTGAGGTTCTTTTCCTTTCTGAAAATAAATTAAAAGAGAAAATAATTCATAAGGACGGTTTAGATATACATTGATACACAGATATTAAGTGAATTACCTTAATTCTTGAAGATCGTGTAATTTCTCAAAGCCTTCAAACCACATAAAAATGTAATCTTTCACACCGACTCAAATATACGAGAAGAATTGTTAAGAAAAACACAATCAGTTTTTCCAAGTAATGATGTTAACCAGTCAAAGAAAGTTCATTCAGAAGTCAATGTCTGAGAAAGACACTGATGCTACAGTTGGAAATACTTGAACAAGTCTTCGGGTACTTCTTGCTACAGTGACTTTGTATGCTAGGAAAAAAATGCTAATGGCCTTTCCCTTCATTTTGAAAGATATTCTAGGACACTTTGTGGACAACCGGTAACAAAGCTAAACCAGCCATTATAAAATGTCAACAGCCAGTGAGGTGTGCTGTGAAACTAAGTTTAGCTGTCTGACCTAACTTAAATTTGTTGTAAAATTATAATATTTACCCCGATCACATGTAGACTAATTGTCCCGCTATAAAATAAGCTACTGTGAGAATAATCAGGGACGTGGAAACAAAGTGTTTCCTGGTTGAGAGTGTCAGTTGGCCGCACATCACAAGGGGAAAAAATATAGCTACCAGGAACCACTTCGAGTCTGCCTTCTCTTGGCCTACAGCTGCAATCTATGGATCTATTCCTGGCTGGTTTTATGGCCCTTGCCGTAAATTCTTCATTGTCCTTTGTGCGTCACTCTCGGCTGTATTTGCACTATCCGTGTGTTCCACTGAGAAGAAAGTTACCAAAAACATTACAAAGGCAACTGACAGCACATGAAATGGGTCATAAATGCGGCCTGAGTGAGCACACTGTGGATTTACTGGCCTCTTAGCGAGAACAAGGAAACGGTAGGGCTGCCGTTTCATCGGTAATTATGTCACGCCATCATTTTTTCCTTGTACTGATAAACCAGCTGTGTTCCCATGGTTGGGTGTCACATGGGTGGTTAATTATTTAAATTGAAATATCTGGAGTCCACTTGAACACAGGTCGATGGCTGTTGTGTCAAGAAAACAGAGGGGGAACGTGGTTGGGGTGGCTGAGCCAATGGACGGGAGGGGGGAGGGACTCAATTGGAGCGGGGGGTGGGCAAGGTTGGGGATGGGGTCTGTCGACAGGGTTCCCATTGCAGACATATGAATAACAATAAATGCCGCAAGAACAATATCTTTAAAACAGCAAACATCGAAAAGGTAAAGTTTTGGTATAAACTATCAGTATGAAAGTATTAACTTTCATACGTAGCTTGGGATTTATTGTAACACACATTTAGAATGAGAGACAAGTGGATTATAGCATCCGGGCCTGGGATGAACATTCACCAAACAGAGGAGGGGAGGTTGTAAACATTGACAGGGGAATCCCCCTTATCTCCGAACTTAAGTGAATGAATGCCTAGGTCATAGCAACATCTCTCCAACAATCCCAAGACTTCATGCTCTCAAGAATATACTGTACCTGCATTTGTGTCTTTAAAGATAAGCGATCATTAGTCTATAGGCTAAATCGGTAACTTATTATGCACAGACGCTCTCACCATCATAATTGCCCTGCTTATGGTAAGCTTTTTCTGCTCATTTCCAATGTCTCAAAAAGTTGTCTTAAGGTTATGCTGAAGTACACCATTTACATTTTCTTCAGGAAAAATATGCTGAAAGAGCAATCATATTGAATATCGAACTGTGAAGGCAAATTACGTGACTAATTGTAGATTTCTGTTAGAAATGTTTTTGTTTTTTTGTTGTTGTTTTTGTTTTTTCTTTTTTGGTTTCTTTGGTTATCTCACGGACTCAGGGGGATAATTATAATCAAGCAATCAGAACAGCCATTTTGTAGGATCAAAAAATGTTAGTTTAAAGACAAAATGACATAGGCAACTCTAAAACAGAGAGCATCAGCAACTGTACGTTAATTTGTAAAGGGACCACTAATGTCCATTTTCATCCATTGTGGGTTGTGCTTCCTGTAAGAAGAAAACATCATCCCTCTGTAGCTGTTACCGTACATATTGTATGACTAATAATCAAAGTGTAAATATAGCTTAAGAATTCTGAGAGAAGGACAAGGTCGCTTATCAAAGGGAAAAGGTCTGACTGATATTTTCACTGTTTCCCTTCAATATTCAGGTTTGCTGTCAATTAATGAAAGTCACAGTTTTAACAGTTACTTTATCTAGAGTGAAGGAGACTCTTATAACCCCTGTGAATTCAGAATGAGACAGAATGAGAAAGCTCGTGCTCTTACCTTCACCCAGGTACTGTAGAATAGTGAGAGGACCAGCCGAGCGAGAGAGAGATAAAGGTCTTTATCTGTTTCCTGTTGGTCACCGAAGAGCAGGTTATATATATAAAACGAGAGGAGGGAGTGGTGAGCAAAGTCACACCTTGAGATGTGTGTGTATGACACATGCACACATGCACACACACAGTCTCTCTCTCACACACACACACACTGACTCTCTCTCTCTCTCACACACACACACACACACATACACACACTCTCTCACACACACATACAGTCTCTCTGACACACACACACACATACACACACTCTCTCTCTCACACACAGTCTCTCTGACACACACACACACTCTCTCTCTCTTTCTCTCTCTCACACACACACATATACACTCACTCTCTCTCTCTTTCTCTCTCTCACACACACATATACACACACTCTCTCTCTCTCACACACAGTCTCTCTGACACACACACACACTCTCTCTCTCTGACACACACAAACACAGTCTCCCTCTCTCTCTCTCTCTCTCTCTCTCTCTCTCTCTCACACACACACAAATACACTCTCTTCTCTCTCTCTCTCACACACACACAAATTCCATGACGACACAAACTCAAATGAATCATATCAGAAGAGTAAGGGAAAATCCTGGTGTACCGCCACAAATGTCCTTTCATCAGGCAGAATCAGGGACAGCAAGGGCATGTGTTTAAACACGGTGAAAAAGAGGTGCTTGGTCTGTATTGAGATGTCTTTGTTACACTTGCCATGTCAGGTTAAAGTTTGCTAGTTATGGAATGGGCAAATTTGCTTTCAATCTCGAGTGTCAGACACGAGAAGTCAGTCTAAAAAAGTAATCCTTTCCATTCTTTCACAATTCAGAATATTGACTCAAGGTAATGGTCCAAGTGTTTCTTTTGCATTAAAAAAATGAATTTGTCGTATGCTCCTCCCACTGTAAATGAGATCACATTTTCCAGCTCCTATATGAAGCGCTGGGTCAGTCTGTGCCCATGAGGTGGTTCTTGCCCCAGTAGGATACACATAATCTCAGCCCAGGGCTTTCTCTCCAGACCGGTATGCATAACCCCACAGCTCGCTGCCCTGGCCTATCGTTACAAAGTCATCACAACGGTGGGTCAAGCTGACCGTCCTGATGAGATCCCCTTCGGTGCATGTGTGACAAAAAAAAAAAAAAAAAAAAACCCCCCAAAAAAACCAATGAGCCCACGCTAGATCTTTTGCGTGCTTTTTAGGGGCGACATAGCTCAGGAGGTAAGACCGATTGTCTGGCAGTCGGAGGGTTGCCGGTTCAAACCCCGCCCTGGGCATGTTGAAGTGTCCTTGAGCAAGACACCTAACCCCTAACTGCTCTGGCGAATGAGAGGCATCAATTGTAAAGAGCTTTGGATAAAAGCACTATATAAATGCAGTCCATTTACCATTTTTTCTTTCACACCTTCCTCTCCATTTCCGTAGTGATCTCTCCAGCGTCCCTGACTCTCCACCAGCCCCCTTATTTGTAGGCCAGATAAGCTTATCACTCAGAGAGCAAGACTCTGTGTCACTCCGGGTAGCACCACACAATAGCTGCAGAGAAATTAAACAGGAAGCCTGAACCCACGCTTTACTACAGTGAAAAGACTTCCTGTTACGGTACATGTCTTTATGGGAGCACAAAATCCAACAACATGCCCAACTGATTTGTGTTTTATTGCATCTTTTAATCGACAGTTTAAAATACACAAAAAGATACAATTGACAGACATTAAGTATAGTCTCAGTAATGTAAAATGATTATCACAGTAATAAATTATTCATACCTGAATGATTTGACTTCTGAACTCTCTATGTGCCAATCTTTGAATCAGTTAAAGGAAGAACATCAGTGTAATATTCGAGAAGAATAACAGTGGAAGACCAGGAGTGGTTTTATGGCGCATGCTATTTTAAGGCACTCATAACTACAAAGATCATAATACATTGACTCACTTAATAATTTAGCAATATCCCCTAATCTGTGATGGAGTCAGCGTGATCAACCTACTGTTTAAAATAAGAAAACACTACACTATACATATCCATTTGAGGTGGACAGGTTAAAGCTAAAAAAAAGAAAAACAGAAGAAGGGTCATATCGGAATTCTGGGCGAATTCTGGTGAATGCAAATAGCTAAAATTGCTATTCAATCTGAGTCACAAAGTAGTGTACATTACAGGTACATATTTATTATCAATACACCATCCCCACAGGCACCCCACAGTGAGTGGATGTTTTTAGCTAAGTCAATAAACCCTAATGCTACAAAACAAAAACAAACATTATTATGTGAACATACATTAACATGGACATAAAGTGATGCAATGTACATATTTAGGTAGAAAGGTACAAGTTACAAAAAATAATTTTTATATACCTGCCTTTGTTATCAACAACAGCTGCCAGTTTTGATATGAAGTGCATTATCCAGGATGCTGGATACATAGTCCTGCATTGCCTGCTAGTACTTTATCAGGAATTCTACAAGATGTGTCTGATGACAAGACACCTTTACAGGAAAACAATTGTAGAGAAAATAACCTCACAGTCTCTTAACCTCGTAGGTCTAGCTGACCGGTCCATCCAGACTTTCTGTACAAACTGAGCTTCATTAATTGACTGGACTCCCTCAAACAGGCTGGCCTGTTTTTGCTTCTGTTTAGTGTCTGTGGATGTGCTGCTCTTGCTGGTTTCTCACCCTTTTCCAGGAGGATGCTTGAACACACCTCACCAGGTCAGGGGGTCATATTCCAGTCTCCCCACCCATTGGCTCAGATGTGTGGGGCTTTACCAGTCTCCCCACCCATTGGCTCAGATGTGTGGGGCTTTACCAGTCTCCCCACCCATTGGCTCAGATGTGTGGGGCTTTTCCAGTCTCCCCACCCATTGGCTTCAGGTGTGCGGCTTTCTCAGTGTCCTGCATTGTGCTCGTGTTGGGTTTCTATTCCAGGATCTGCACCCCACCAGGCTCAGTGGTCATGGAGCTTCCAGTCTCCCCACCCATTGGCTCAGATGTGTGGGGCTTTACCAGTCTCCCCACCCATTGGCTCAGATGTGTGGGGCTTTACCAGTCTCCCCACCCATTGGCTCAGATGTGTGGGGCTTTTCCAGTCTCCCCACCCATTGGCTCAGATGTGTGGGGCTTTTCCAGTCTCCCCACCCATTGGCTCAGATGTGTGGGGCTTTTCCAGTCTCCCCACACATTGGCTCAGATGTGTGTGGCTTTTCCAGTCTCCCCACACATTGGCTCAGATGTGTGTGGCTTTTCCAGTCTCCTCACCCATTGGCTCAGATGTGTGGGGTTTTTCCTGGTTTTTGAGTCCAGTAGTGAAGCAGTGCGTGACAATTCTAAACGACGTAAAGACTGACGACTGACTGGCTGCGCTTTTGCGAGCCTGCGTATCTCGGGACCCTCAGCACTCTGAGTGAATGGGTCGCCCAGAGTGAGGCAACCCGTGAGGGGGGATTTCATTCTCGTACTCGTTGGCGTAGATGCCACCCGTCCCGGGCCCCACTGTCCTGCCCGAGCTCATTGGGCTGTAGTCCATGTAGATGCCCGAGTCCGCTATGGTCAAGTAAGCGTAGCCGGGAACCTTGGGTTGCCAGGGGTTGTGGGAGTCCTCATAGCTGGATTGAGAGGACAGCCTGCTGTTTGTCCCAGAGCTGTTTCTGAAAGACCCCAGGTCCGACTGGGACGTGGGGGTCCCGGGGCTGGTGAAGAGGACCTGCAGTGGCACAGATTCCTCCGAGACGTCGTCCGGGGGACCCTGCCGGACGTCACGCTGGGAGTCCTGGTTCAGGATCACGTAGGCGTCCTTGGACTCCAGCGGGGCGCATCCGAAGGGAGGGAGAGGGTGGCAGGGGAGGGGCCGCAGCTGCTCAAACAGCCACCGCTCCTGGGGTTTCTCCTTCCAACTGTACGGCAACCCAGCATCCACTCTCCCGCCTCCTCCCTCCTCTTCTTCACCTTCCGCGCCCATGGTGCGCAAGGCCCTGGAGGGAGCGGCACAGGCGGGGACAGCCGACCCAATACTGGCCTCTGACAGCACCTCCAGCGGGGCCGGGTGTTCCTCCAGGTAAAACAGTTCCTCCAGGTAAAACCTCCACCCCAAGCCACCGGTGCTGTGGACCAGCCAAGCCTGACAACAGTCAAAATTACAATCATTTCAGACAGCACAGAAGTGACAGATCTCAAATGGCCATATAAGTATATCTACAGATGTTTGTTAGTGGCAAACAGAGTTACAGCTGGTTTTCTCTCCTTTAGGCCACAAGGAAGAGTCCCTATTCTCAGCTGTCCCGTGACCAGAAATGAGCACCCCCCCCCCCTCACCTGGAAGTCACCTCCGTAGACCGTGAAGAGATCTGGGAACTTGTTTTCAGGACTTGGAACAAGAGGCCACATTTTCTTCAACAGAAACCTGAGTTCAAGGTATGGAGACACGGCCTTTATGCAAGTGAAGTGGAAAATAATCCTTCTTCCGAGCATAAAAGATGTTGACATACTGGTGAAGTGCTGATGTTATAACTACAGACTCTCAAACTCAGTAAGGAAGAAGGAGAATGACACGGGGATTTTTGGATTAAGAGGGCGTGTTACGGACCTGCGACGGGACAGGAGCACAGAGAGACACAGCACCATTAGGATGAAGGAGATGACCAGGCACAGGGACAGGATGAGTGGGTCTGTGTCTACAGTGTTCACAGAGGAGAGGGGCACCATTAAAACCAGAGTATGAGGTGACACCACCGCCCCTGTCTTGGTCATAATGAGAAAGGCCACCAGTGAGAGAGTTCACAATTGTGGAAGAGAGCACGTTTTGGGCCCACTCACCCCTGTGAGGCGTCTCCATGGAGACCGTGGGTGTCCAGGTGCTCCAGTACCCGTCATAGATGGTGCCGTCGAATTTGACTCGAACCCGTGCCTCGTACCTTGTGCCCGGTTGCAGGCCGCGCAGAGTAGTCTCCGTCTGGGCCTTCACCAATTCCCGCTGTCAAAGAGGGAGAGACAGGTTACCGATGCCTCATTGCTTCTAAACAACTCTAGGGACAGGGAGGAGTCATGGCACTTTTAATAGAATTCCTATACATGTTCACACAGAACTTAATGTACAGTGCATGTACACTAAAGACCATGAGTGAAATGAGATTCCAGGCTCTATATTCTACACTGAATGCCATGCAACACTGCAGTACCTCTAGACTCTCAAACAGTAACTGGAACTCCTTAGCTGTGCATTAGCGGCCACTAATGAGAATGTAATGTAATGTTGTATGCTGTTCAGTTATTTGATTAGAAGATGAACTTATCCGCAGCAATATGGGTTAAGTGCCTCACTTAAGAATACAACAGCAACCCCACCTTGGATGTCAGCACTCCACCGCTGAAGTGTTACACTACACTAGACTACTACACTGCACTGCTTCACCCTGTCTCATGACTGCCCTCATTACAATGATCTGCACACTTATCCAGACATTCCCTGTCTCAGAAGGGAAAAAGCGTTCAGACATATCCACAGAAAAGGCAGGACGCTACCTTGCCCATCGGGCTGCCAGCGGCGAAGTAGTTGACTTCATACATCATGCTGTCATCCATATACTTGAGAGGAGGGGGCAGCCATGTTAGCTTCAGCTGACCTGGCTTCCCTGTCCGTGTCATTGTCAGATTGGCAGGAGGATCCAGCAGAACTGTGGGGTCAAAGGTGAAGAAACTGTCAGAGGCTGTGCGTGACCCGCTATGCTTAGAAACGTACATGAGACTGACGAAAAAGTCAGCCAAGCCCACAGCCCGCCAACTCACACACGCGGTCAACGAGTATGCTTCGGTTGAAGATCTGCTCTCCGGCCCGAAACACGTGGAGATCCAGAGGAAAAAAATGCAGAACTTTGGACAGCTTACAGAAGTAGCGTGTTTTTCCGCCACCTACTGGCTGGGCCCTCACAGCACAGTCAATACTCTGCTCATTTCTGCAGGGTCACAAAGAGGAATTAAATGGAACAAAACACAAACAGGTTAACAGAACTTGAAAATCATCTTGAGCTGCTGATAAATGTAAAAAGTCTAACCAACCATGAGATTCCGGGATAAGCGTATCAAAATTTGAAAAGTAGCTCTGAAGATCACATTACATTTAGATACTTTAATCTCCTCTCATCAGGAGAATACTCTTTCCACAACAGGTACCATAAAACACAGGCACAGCAATAAAAAAGTATACAGTTCACTGAGGAACCTACTTTTATGTACTACAAAAAGTACATTTGTAGACATTTACCCATAAAGGCATTGAACAATCCCAAAAGCTGTTTCAAAAACCTAAAATATAATCTATAGTATCCAATTTAAAAAAAATATGAAAGTAAATGAAACTCACTGATATGTGTATTTAAAGGTGTACTCTTCAGGAGTGACGTTACCCTCCCAAAAGCAGGTTAGGTCGTACTTCCCTGAGGCAAAGCATTTTGGGTCTGCAGGCTCAGCATTCAGCAACAGGGCCACTGTGGGATATGGGAGACTTTGAAAACCCGTCTGAACAATAGCAAAGTTATTATTATTATTTTTTTTTTTTTAGTAGTTCCATTTTACTTAATTGCAAAACGATTTCTTATCTCATGACCACAGTAACGGACGTTTTAACCATTTGAAAATGCGTAGACCGCTTAAACCAGTGTTGATAGAAAACGTGCTTATGAAACGTGATATTGATTAGCATTAAAAAAACAATATATATATATATATTATATAAAATATAATATATATATATATATATATATATTCGTCTACGGAAACTGGATTAGGAGTCACGGCACAACACAATAAATGCGTTTTAAATTTATTTTAGGTTACATGTAGAAATAAAACCAGCGAGAAAGAAAAATGGCAAGAAACAATTCCATCAATAATCCTGCTGATTTCTACAGTAATCACCCTTTTCTTAGTTTACAGACATCTGGAAGACGACTAGATTAACCTTCATCCACTGCGCATCGAGCGCGCTCCCAAAAGCATGTTTATCTGAATACTGTCGACATCAAAGCTCAAGAAGTAGCATACAGTTGGCTATGCTATTGTCAAACTGTTGTACATCAGTAAAGATTACAGTAATAGAGGAAGTGTAACTCGTTTTTCTCATTGGACCAAGTTTACAGGTAAGGTCATAATTAGCCCTAATTTTACCATTTTCTTTACTAGATATAGGCAAACTGTTTATTTAATATTAGGCTAGAAATGATACCAGACGTCTTCTGAAAAGTAGAGGTTTTAATATTAAATTTTATACGTACCTTTGGTCTCCAAATCTCGGTCACTTTGGGCGAAGAAACCATTTTGAAAGCAAAAAAATATAAATAAACCACAGTAATATAATTGTGGAACTTTACTCATTTTTCCAGCTCAACGTATAATATACATCCGTAACGCTCACCATAACAGAACTCGTGTGCTACATGCCGCCTTAGTTCTAGCACTAGAGTTGTGACAGCTTGCTTGCAGAGATATGAAGGAGCACACGATATTACGTGTGTCACCGAAGATAACTTGTGCAGCAGTCGTAGGCCTACATTTCCCAAACCAAACTGTTTACCCTTTTCTGGTCTTTGGGGGAGGAGCATAAAAACTACACCTTTAAACAGAGAAATACGACCGAACCATTGATGAGTTTTTATGCTTGAAATACGCCCCCTCATGTGCCCAGACAAATAAACAAATACGACCGCACAGGTTAATAAATTGGCTGCAAATTGCGACGGTAATAGTTTGGTTGCGTAAATGCACTGTTCGACAGCATGACACATATAGCCAGATAAAAGCTGTAATTGTAGCAATAATTATAATATTGAAAAATGCACGAATACAATATGGTACCGGTAGCGTAGGTAAGTGAGCAAGTCATAACATCAAAATGAAGGAACTCTACGCATCCTACATACGTCACTGAATATATTGGACACAGATACGTGGCCAAAAACTCACATGTGCAATATGTTTTTGGGACACTGTAGTAACATAACAGAAAAACAGAAAATGGCCCTTATCAGCAAGTTACAGCGTTCAGTTTTGGCGCGTAGCTTACGTTATCAGCAGTTCAACACCTGCAGGCCTCCCCATTAGAGATATGCGCCATGTTTGAGTTTTCCCGCTTTATAGAACTTTCTCTGGTATTTAGGTTCAGTTATGTTGCAAACTTGAGATCATCAGTCAGTATTGCTGCAGTGAGTAGTTTATACGTAAACTTCAGGTTTACGCAAAAAGGTGAGGGTGTAATCTTAGCAAATCACCGTAGCGAACTGCAGATGTAATTATAGGATTTGCATGCTCTCAATTTTATAACCGTTTCCTGTAACGTGGAATAAAAGCAATTTATGATGTGCATCTATAGATGTGTGCCTTGGGTTTTCTTCATCAGTTTTTGTTCATCTTGTGAATAAGCATATCTTAAACGTTATTTTCCCTTATTTAGGGAAAGGAAATTCGACTACAATATAGCCTACAGAACACTAACACCCAGCTTGGCATGGTGTGGGTTCTTTAAACATAACAGGAAAGGCCACCAGTACAGGAAGTGGTTTGTTTCTTTTGGTGAGGGAAAATGCAGCCTTGTGTTCTGTGTAGTAAGTAAATATTAAAATTTTTATTTTATTTAAATTTTTTAACCTGGACTGAATGTTGAGCATTTTCATGAGAAATACACTAAAGCACAGCAGAACGTCTGGTAATGAATACAATCTTTATTTTGTTTTAACAAATATTTCTTTATATTTCATGTACATGTTTCTTGCTAAATGACAAATACATTCATATTCTAAACAAAAACAAGACATAAAAAATATAGTGCTATATTTTTTGCCTTGTAGTTTGGCATTCTTGAAATGGACAAGCTTAAAAATACATAAAGAATCCATAAAGAACACAAAAAACACTTCCAGAGATTGAAATGCCTTACTCCATACTGCGGGTTTCATCAGGACAGTGTGGGGAACCCCACATCTCCCACTGGCTTTGCTTTCAGCCACGAAAATACAGAAAGCAAAGCCGCACAAAGCAGAATCGTAAGATGCAGCATGTGTTCCCTCTTACCTTTAAGAAATGGCTAATCAACACTTATGGTCAACCTAAATTACGAAAACGCACCTAAACATTGCAAAGTCTCCAGTGTGTTAACATCTAAGCCTTTACTGGTCGTTTCCCTCGACTGCTTGATTAGGTGAAGCCAATGTGCTTATTGGAAACCACACTGCTGCACGAAGTGTAAACTGTCCCGTTCAACTGATCCAGCTGTTCCTGAATGAGCAAAACAACGATATTGCAACGAACACAACGCACTAGGACTCTGTGTTGCTGAGCAGAAATGTTAAAATATAGAACAGTACAGAGCAACACCCAAAGGTTTGCTGGCACCATGCACAAGATACGTTGTGACACACGATGCACACAGATACAGTTTGCTGACAGCAGCCATACACACAGTTTGGCTCACACGCATGCACACACATACACACAGGTTTGGCTGTGCACACACGCATGCACACACATACACACAGGTTTGGCTGTGCACACATGCATGCACACACATACACACAGGTTTGGCTGTGCACACACGCATGCACACAGATACAGGTTTGGTGGTGCACACATGCATGCACACACAGATACAGGTTTGGTGGCGCACACACGCATGCACACAGATACAGGTTTGGTGGTGCACACCTGCATGCACACACACAGGTTTGGTGGTGCGCACACGCATGCACACACGCACACATACAGGTTTGGCAGTGCACACACGTGCATGCACACACATACAGGTTTGGCTCTTTCAGTTTAACTCAAAAGACCGTATTACTAAAAGAAATAACCACATGGCTTGTGTCTTTTAGTAACCTTTAATTTCATTTCTGCCTCAATGTGAATTATGTTCCTGTCCAGAGGCTTGAACGGTTTCACGTCAACAGTTAACCTTGTTGTCTGGGGGTTCAGAAAATATGAGACTAACTACATCAAAATACCACTCTCCTGAAAACCTAAAAGAATTCAGGAAATAACACAACGTAAAACTTGGTCAGTCATGATAAAACCACCCACTAGTAGAGAATTTTGGCATAAACATTTCTGTTGGTGCTATCACTGCAAAGCAGCAAAGTCAGCTCTGTCCAGCTGCCAACATTCAGAGGATTACTAGGGTGACCATTGTCCAGCATCTGTGTAAGAGATGGGGTTGGCAGAGAGGGGGAAAAGTGTGGGGCAATACAGAAATTTTGTTGTACTTCATTAAGCATGAAAAATGTCAGGGGAATTCTAAAAAGCACTAGATTCAGGGCTTAAGTTAGACAAAAAAAACCCCAACAGAAACAGACAGTCAAAACCAGGACATTGCTTTGTGCAATAATACTCAGCCTCCACTAGGAGGAAGCACTGCACTCTAAAGCAAACTATACTTTTTTATTAAACTGTAAGGCTACACCTCCCTGGCACAATATCCATCGCTACATTCAAACATTTATGGAGTATGAATATTAATAATCCAAACAGACATCACCTGTAAAAAAAATAAAATAAAATAAAATATTTATATAAATGTCAGCACACAACATTGCTGACAGTCCTCTGGGACCTTAATTTAATTTACTAGCAAAAAAAAAACATGACCCTCCAAAAAAGCCATATAATGTGCACAAGGTCTCACAGGCACACCTCAAAGGCTCCATAAAGCCCCGTCTCTCCAAACACTCAGAAACCCGCTGGATCCTGCTTCTCAATGCTTTTCCAGTAAAACGACTCATTTGCGAGGCAAATCGGGTGAGTCACAGGAGCTTGGCGGGACCTTCACAGCGCGGAAGCAGGTCAAACTGGCACTTCTTACGCAGACGCCGTGCGACCTGACAGAGTGCTGACGACCGCAGCTCGGCTCCACCAAAGCCCGCCGGTAGAGGCAGGCCGCTTTTCTTCTGGTACCTGCACCCGTGCAGTTTTTTCGGGAAACGGCACGACATTCTGTCTCGCGAGGCGGTCGGTCAACGTAAATTCACACCCACAAACACGGAGAGTCGTTCTCTCAGAGAAACGGGTTTTTAAGGGAGCCTCCCACAGGCACTTAAACGCACAGTGAGGGTCAGAGCGAGCTCGGGCGGACCGCTCTCGTGCACTTGTGAGACGGTTTAAACGCGGAGAGAAGGACGTGCGGCGGGTGTTGGGTATATTATTATCTCTTGAAAAGAAAAACACGATAGTAGTGCAAGAGTGCTGAAACAGTGTTTACGACTAAGTCTTCTGGTTTTGCTACTTGCTTTGCGGACACTAAGCAGCCTGTGGTCATGGTGACAGAGGCAGAATAACACGGCTCCAGGGGTAGTGGAAACCCAGATGGGTGGGGAGCATTCACAGTGTTTGCCGTTTCCCCCTTCAGTTATTTCAAACAGGTGGCATGGTGTTAAATAAAAATGGGGGTGGGGGGGGGTGGGCAGACTCTCAAAGCTGATGAACTTGTATATGGGGGGCAGGGGGACTTGGAAGGGAAATTGTGGTACATTTTAGAAAGCATTACAGGCAAGATAGCGGAGTGCATTTCACTCGAGTTTCAGGCAACAACACGGTTATTCGAGGAGCTGTATGAAGCGGATGAAGAGGCTTGGGGGGGGAAGAGTCACTCAATGTTTTGGCATCAGAGGGAGTACATCCAGGGGGTGGGGGATGGTGGGGGGGGGACTGTCAGGGGGGGCCAAATGAGGGCGTTGGGTTAGTGTGTCATCGCAGGTTACTGTGTTCTGGGGTTATTTCATGTCGCATTCAGTGGGGCGGAGCTTAGGTTAGCAGGAGCAGCCACCCTGGCTCTCAGGGGGCGTGTCTTGCAGGGTAGGAGCCCGGTGATTGGCTAGGGGGCTGGGCTCCCCATCCATACTCTCGTTCATCTTCTCGCAGATGACGTCTACCAGACGCTCAAACACTTGCTTCACATTAATGTTGTCTTTGGCACTGGCCTCAAAGAACTGGAAACCTGCAGGGAGGGAGGGAGGAAGGGACAGAGGGAGAAAGATGGAAAGATAGAAAGAATAAATGAGAGAAATTAATTATGAACAACTATAAAACTTCGAATGCCTTGAATTTGCTTTGGCAACGTAAGTGTGTGGTTGTTATACCAAAAAAAGCCAATTTGAATGTGAATGAGAGAGAGTGTGTGTGCGCGTGTGTGTGCGTATGCGTGCTTATATGTGCATGTCTGTATGAGTGCGTGGATGTGTGTGTATGTATCTGCGTGTCTGTGCGTGTGTGTGTGCATGCGTGCTTATATGTGCATGTCTGTATGTGTGCGTGTCTGCGTATGCGTGCTGGTATGTGCGTGTGTATGTGCGTGTACGCGTGTGTGCGTGTATGTGTAAGCGTGGTTGTATGTGCGTGCGTGTATGTGTATGCGTGGTTGTAGGTGCGTGTGTATATGTGCGTGCAGGTGTGTGTGCGTGTGCTCTGCAGGTCAGCCAGTAGGCATAAGCTCACCTAACTCATCTGCCAGCCGCTGGCCCTCTTCAGTGGGGACGAGCCGGTCATCCTCCAGATCACACTTATTCGCCACCAGGATCACCTGCGCGTTGTCCCAGGAGTACGTCTTTATCTGTGTCGCCCTGCGGTGGGGGGAGAGGGGTGTGAGAGGCAGAGAGACAGGAACGGAGGGAGAGAAGGACAGAGGAATAGAGGAATAAAGATGGGTAGGGCACGTGAAGATTAGAGGACTGAGAGAGATGGTGCACAGAGGGAGATAAGGGTAAAGGAGAGAGTGGTAGGAGACAGAGAGAGAGGGAGAGGCAGAGGACAGACACAGGGGCAGGAGACTCTCCAAACTCACCAGTCCTGCACAGCATTGAATGAGTCCTGGTTGGTGATGTCATACATGAGCAGGAAGCCCATGGCTCCTCTGTAGTAGGCTGTGGTGATGGTCCTGTAGCGCTCCTGCCCAGCTGTGTCCTGTGGTCGACATACACACAACAACCCAGCATTACAGCAACCCAACATTACAACAACCCAACATTACACCAACCCAGCATTACAGAAACTCATTATAGCAACCCAGAAATCCTGCTACCCAACATTACGGCAAGCCAACATTATGCCAGCCTGGCATTACAACAACCCAACATTCAGGGTTCATGCAGGTTTCATCAAATTAATTGTAAGACTTTTAAAGATCTTTTAAATGCCACATGAAATGAGATTTAAGACCCATTTTACTACACAAAATACAAGTGAAAAATCAGTATTACTGAAGGTCCTAAAATTACCAAATGGACAGTACAAGTAAAAAGACACCAATTACTAGCATTTTGAACAAATGATTAATGTTAGAAGTAGTTTCAACACATCACATATGTTGCGACAGTGTAGAATGAACTTAACATCTGCGAGTCACACACAATGAGTCCTAACAATGGAAGAGACAAATTCACAGTTAAAAACATCACCCAAACTGTGAAAAAATAAATAAATAATCTAAAATAATATTTATGACCAGATCCCAGAGGTGCAGTTTTTCGTGCCCCCATGTTGCACAAACTGGAGCCAGATACTGCACAGTAAAAAAAAAACCTTATATGGTCCTGAAAAGCAGGCAGGCTCCAGGTCGTTCACTAAGTGTGCGAGATACTGCTGATCTCAAGTGACTCAGCAGCGAAGCCAACTGTCCCCAGTTCGTCCACAAAACATTAAAATACTGTCCAAATGACACAACAGGCTAACAAAATGCCATGTAGGGAGCCATTAGAAAGAAGAAAAAAAGAAAAAAACTGGAGTATTTTGACTGTATTGGTACCGTTGCCATACACTGAAACGGGTGGCAGGAAGGCCTGCGCTGGAGCCAACCGCACTGGCGTCGTGAGCAACGTCTCTCAACACGACCTGGAAGTGAGCTGCAAAAACAAAGCCTGTTTTTACTAGTCTAAGATTTTTCGCACCGAGGAGATCACAGACACGGCCATTAGCGGTACGCGTTTTTGTACCGGCAACGGATGCCGACGGCACGGTCCTTTCTTTGAGCCGTCCCAAAACTCACAGTACGTACGGTGAAAGTGCACACTCTCAGCTTTTATTTAAGGGTATTTTTATACACATGTACACTCTAGTGTTTCTTTCTGTTTCTTTTGCGCCTCTACATCATGAAACCTATGCACTTGTACGTCGCTCTGGATAAGAGCGTCTGCTAAATGCCTATAATGTAATGTAATGTAATGTAGAAATGACACCCCTTTTATTATACACAGACACCCCATTTCAGGCCACCGCAATATTTCGGACATATTAATGCTATGTAAATTAAATTAGCGGTGCTTAGTACTTTTTTTTTCGCATATCCATTGCATGCGATGACTGCTTGAAAGCTGTGACCCACAGACATCACAGGTGCTTCTCTGCTGATGCTCTGCCAGGCCCGTACTGCAGCCATCTTCAGCTCCTGCTTGTTTTAGAGGCTAGTTGCCTTATTTCTCAGCCTCATAATGGCTTCCTAGACTTCCTCAATGCTAATAACAGACTCCAAAGGAAAACAAAAGCCTAGAATCAAGACTACATACTGAAAGCTCTCTTATATCCACACTAAGAAATCAATTGAACACATCTGACTTATCATAAACACCTGTGAAGCCATTTGTCCCAAGCATTATGATGACCTGAAATGGGGGGCTATGTATAAAAAGAACTGTAATTTCCACATGGTGAAACCAAAACGTATAAAAATATCCTTTGATAAAAGCTCAGATTCTGTAACCACAGCTGAATTAATTCTAAATCTAAAATCGTGGAGAGTACACAGCCAAAACAAGAAAACAAATATGCCTCCATCACAAACATTATGGAGCTCACTGTTTAAATACAACTGCCAGCACAGTACACACCACAGTACACCTGCACAGTCATTTGTGTGAAAGAGAGCTTTATTCTGTGTCACAGATCTCCAAATCATTAATCTGCCCAATCATGTGACTCAAAAACAGGCAGAGACGGATACTGTCCAAAAATAAATGAGACTACAAAAAAGGACCCGATTATAATCTGAGGCAATCAGCGAGTGAATCCAAGTGGCATGGTAACCAGCTCATCTTGTTACCTGGTAACCGGGCTTAAGTCCCAATTTACGCATGAGGTTTTGACATCACTTTGGGGGTGTTGCCCAGGTAACAGAGGGTCACTCGAGCCGCTGCTTGTTCCGGCCGTGCATGCGTTCATCGTGGTCAGAGTGGTCGTGGGAGATACGGCTTTAGAGACAAAAGGAGACGCGTCTGCCCATCAATTAGCACGATGACGCCATCTTCCCTCGTCTGGGGCCCACAGGACAGAGGGACAGGCCCCACGTTCTTCCGTTTCAGTTTCACGATCAACGTCATCACCATTGATCGTTTTCTGATTGCATACCGTAGCTCAAGCTTCATTTAAACATGTGAGCTAAGCACCTTTGTGGTAACCAACAACCTATATACAAAGTTTCATGGACCAGACCCCATATACACTATATGACCAAAGGTATCTGGACACCCCTTGGTCTATGGCTGTTTTTCATGGTTTGGACTAGGCCCCTTTGTTCCAGTGAAGGCAAATCTTAATGTGACAACATACAATCACATTCCAGACAATCCTGTGTTTCCCCAACAGTTTGGGGAAGGCCCTTTCCTTTTTCAACATGACAATGCCCCTGGCCACACAGTGAGGTCCATATACAAATGTTTTTGTCGAGAATGGCGTGGAAAAACGTGACTGGCCTGCACAGAGCCCTGACCTCAACTACATTCAACAGTTCTGGGATCAACTGGCGAGCCAGGCCTAATCACCCCATCAGTGCTCAACCTCACTAATGCTCTTTTAGCTGAATGGAAGCAAATCCCTATAGCAATGCTCCAACATCAAGTACAAAACCTTCTCAGAAGAGTGGAGGTTGTCATAGCAGCAAAGGGTGGACTAACTCCATATTAATGCCCATAATTTTAGATGAGATGTTGGATGTCAGCTGTCCACATACTTTTGGCCATGTAGTACATATACAAAGCAGAACTACGGACACTGCAGGTAAAAACAAGCTACAGCATTTCTACAACAGCAGTTTATCACTCATTTGACAACTGCGCTGAACTGAGGGCCAAAATATTCCCCCAGCCTGACTCAACTGGTCATAATGCCAGGAAAAAATGCAGGACAACATTTCAGAACAACCATCAATAAACTACTCCAGTTTAAATCACTTATCAGGCAATACTACACTCCTATAATCTACATATGGATGGCCCCTGTCCCAAATGCAAAACTCACAGAGGCCCACTACTGTACATTATGGGAATACAACTACATCAAACAGTTAAGGAAAACTACAGGCACAGAGATAACTGGTCACCTCAAAGTATCAGTACCATACGTGGCAGGGGTGGGCCACAAAAAAAAAAAAAAATGCGCTTGTCTTAGTCTACATGGTCCTGTGACACAGTATGAATAGTGCAGAAAACAATGCTGGGATCAGCACCTGTGCCGTTGCCATGCCTACAAAAGTGTGATTCCCACTCCTCCCCCTCCCCTCTTAAATAAACAAAAACACGAACTCATGTGTCACTGCCCAGATGACATTCAGCCATTCTCTTTTGCTCGCTGGCTCGCTCTGTATTCCTCCCTCCCTCCCTCCCTCTCTATCTCTCTATCTCTCCCTCCTTCCCTCCTGAGGTCCCCTCACCTCTTTGGTAGATTTGTTTGTACGACACCCTGCACCTGTGGCCAGTGGAGGAGCAGTCCTCCACATCAGCCTGCCTCTGGTTTCCTTTTGCAACAGTTAAACCCGCCATACTATGAACCTTTGTGCATGCCACGTACAGTGATTTGTTATTCACATTCTGGAAATTTCCCAGCTCTGGGGAACCAAAAGTCAAGAGCGTCCCTGGACCCTCCTGCCACTCAACCGCTGCCAGTGATACCTGTAAGGGGGGGCTCAAAGGGACCAGGTGAGGCGCCTTCCAGCCCATCTGGGACTTTCAGTGGTAAAGCCCACTGGACACTGACCAAAAAACTGCTCCAACAGCCTTCTACAGCACACGTCTGTTTGTTGAGCCAAGTGCTAAACTGACCTCCAGCCCCCAGCACCCCCCAGTAGTCTGATGAGCCACCTTACATACCCCTGCCCGTGCAATGTGCAGAGCCGCTCAGTCTAGCATTGCTAATGGCAACAGTGGGTTGGGGAAAAGGGGCTCCTCCCACACCCAGGGCCCAGGCCCGCAGCTCTAGAGACTTTGGGGAGTTTTCAAGCACATGCCAGTGAAGCATAATGGCACCAGTATCCAACGCCGCCTAAGCTCATGACGAACCAGTGGTGATCAAGCCGCAATCCTTCGCCCATCCTAAGTAACAGGCCACCTCTCGTACAGAAAACACAGGGCTGCTTGAAGAAGGAATGCTGCCACCTAACCAGCCTTCCTGCATAGTCCCTTAGGCAGAGATAACCTGACCAAAAGAAGTCCACCAACTTGCTCTGAATACTCCTAAGAAGATCCTTGGGGGGGTGGGGGGGTGGGGTTGGTGATACCATTAACTCATGCCACAAGGCTGATGCCAACAAGTTGTTAATGATCAACACTTGTCCATGCCATGACGCTTTCCATGGGATCCACCTCCACTTTGACGACTACACCTGGTCGCGTTGATGTGTGTCTGAGAGTGAGGGTGGTTTTCACACCTGGGATTTATATTTTGGGACAAACATATTCGACTCAACGTAAGCACAAAGTTTATTTAATTTAATTTAGGCCAAGCTAAATGAAGTCCTGGGGGAAGCCTGAGCCTCAGGTGATTACCCTCTGAACACACACAGGTACCCAGTCTGAACCTGACTGCACTCCACCCAAACCTCACCCCATATGACCTGCCTACCTGCAATTCTAGCGCTGCCAACTTCCAGGAAATATTCATATCAGACGCCGCAGAATCTCGCAACTTCATGACACAGTGGATTTATCTTTTTGAGGGAGTTCCTGCTCAGGCCAAAAACCACTTAATTGCGCAACCATTTTTAAAAAATGTCTTTCTACAGTCTCTTTATGCCTATGATCTATATAATCTTTCTCCACAAGATCTTCCAGACCGTGTCCAAAACTCTTCTGATTCGCCTGCTCTGCCTTCTGTTGCGACAGCCATTTTGTTCAGAGCGCCATTTGAACACATCTGGTCGGTCGAGCCGACGTTCGGGGCACAAACAAGACGGCGAGGACGCATCAGCCAGCGTGCGCTGGGCAGGTGCGTCTCCGGGTGGACTGAAACATGAGCCGAACGGAGAGAGCCTCTCTCTCCGTCGCGCACATTCACTTACGCGGGACGAGTGAAAGCGCAGGGTCCCCGCGGCTCCATTAAACGGCAGAGCGGCGAATCAAGCGGTCGATCTCGCAGCCCCCCCCCGGCGCCTCGGAGAAGACTAGCGCGGCCGACTCCCGGGCGTGGGTCGAGCGCTCTCTCTCAACCGCTAGAAACAACCGGCGGTGCCATCGCCTGCAAGCACGCTCCGCACACCGACCGAGGTCAGAGAGGAGGAAAAACTCAAGCCGGTCTATTAGCATTACATTACAGGCATTTAGCAGACCCTCTTATCCAGAGCGACTTACACAACTTTTTTACATAGCATTTTACATTGTATCCATTTATACAGCTGGATATATACTGAAGCAATGCAGGTTAAGTACCTTGCTCAAGGGTACAACGGCAGTGTCCTATCCGGGAATCGAACCTGCGACCTTTCGGTTACAAGTCCAGTTCCTTACCCACTGTGCTACACTCCGTCCAATAAGGCACCAGTGACAGTCATGAACAAACCTCTAAATTCCTTGTTGGATTTAAAGACAGGAAGTCTCAACTGATTACTTACAACCTATGTTGTGTTTCCACGAGGCTTCACGAAACAGAGGCGTGGTCTGTAATTCCATACCATACCCTTTTATCAGATCTGTACCAGAACCAGACCCAGATGTGTTTAGGTTGACTGTATTTAAAAAAAATTTTTTGTTTCACTGAGTAAAACCAGCCTGCAGGTCTGTTCCCAGTCCTGACTCTAAGCAACATTAACGACCTGAGAAATAACACAACGTCAGACCGCATCAACAGCCTCAGCACGGTGGAGACTGTACGGGTGGGGGGTTTTTTCCACATTCAGTGAGGTGTAGCTATTTATGCAGCCATTACAGTAGCCTACTGCACATCCAGACAAGCCTGCTTGCGCAAACCACACACCCGTTCTCTCTCGCTAGCTGACACAACAGTGTTTGCGAAAGGAGAGCTTTAGCGCTTTAGGTTTTCATAACGACCTGTTCCCCGCTTGCTAAGGTGTTTATGTCAGCAACACCCTCGCCACTACAATTCAAATGGCAGTAAAATGAAGCAGCAAACCGGGTCTCTGTGTTGGCAGGGGCCCGGGCTTGGCTCAGCTTGCTCCTGCCAGGGAGGAACTGCAGATGTTTGACAGTCAGCAGCATCAATGGAAGCACACACTGACACACATCCTGGATGACCTCAGGCAGGCAAATACCTGGCCCAGGAGCCCAGCGGTGCCTCCGCCCAAACGCCCCTGCGTCATGTTTGCACTTCTGCCTGGGCTTCACCCATTCTCTCCACAGGAGCCACGCACTAATTCCTCACTTCAAACACAGGGAGCCAGATTAAGCGCTATGGCAACCAACGCATGTACACACACACACACACACACACACACACACACACACACACACAGACGGGTACACTCCCGTGTGCGAAGCAAGGGATACACTGCAAATGCTTTTCTTCATGCGAGGCCATCAGAGCTCCCTGTCTAAAACTACAGTCAAGCACTACATTTCCCTTGATGGAGCTTTTTCATTGAGCCACGAGAGGTGGACACCAAAGCCGCTGACAGGCGGTGGAACTCTAATCCAGCTCAGCCGAAATCTTCCAGGACTGGCCACAGTCACCAGCATGGGCAGCAGCCACGGGCCTGATGGGGAGAGCTAAGGGTCAGCGCTTAACGGGAAAGGGTTTTTACAGAGGCCAGTCTGCCCAGCACAGAGCTGATCATTAACAGCTGCCAGTCTGTCAGAAATCTCCCTCAGAGGCCCAGGCTGGTCCCACGCCCTCTGTGTACACCAAGACAGGCACAGTGGACCCGCCTCTCTGGGATTACACCAGACACCAGAGCGGAAAACACGTCTAACAGAGCCAACCATTCTGCTGAGGGAGAACAGGACAACTGTCAGGACAACCTTCTCTCTAGTGCGGCTGATTGGGGGGTCAACATTAACCCTTTAAGGTGGAAGACCACAAAAACCTATGTGCTTAGAATGCTCTTAACTGAACATTCTAATGCTGAGGTCACAATCACTGCTGGTAACAGAAAGCAATGGAGTTCTAGAACACAGACTTTGAGTTTTGAAAAAACTTTCCAAAAAACCACTCTTCAAAGGGTTCATTCGATTTTGCAGACAGCATAAGACAGATTGGTGTATCCGACCTAAAATGTCCCCCACCAGCATATTTCTGCAAACATTTTGAACAAATGTAACAGTAGTCCATTGATCTGAGGCTGAAAAATAGATTAAAATATATAGGGTCAGAATAATGTATCATATTCAAAACTTTTTTTGGGTGCAGTTTTACTTCATCCATCCAAAATAGCTCCTAAACTGACCAGCAGCCATGAAAAGGTATGCCAATGCTCAGCTTCAGAAGTACTTTTTTTTTTGTTTGCAGCATAATGTGCTGTTCCTTCATATACCTCAATGGGCTAGTAACGTCTCCTGGTGCCTCAATACAAAATTACGGCACACATAAAACACCGCGAGCACACTGTGGAACCTGGCTTTCCCTAGCCACCACAGCAGTATTTTAGGGCACAAGCACTCCCCCATTACTGGGAAAAGAGACCTGTAAACATGGGTCTGCATTCACTCACAATAACCCTACAATGTCCAATCACCGAGAGTGCACTTTCTCCCACGGTCTCCAATTGACGGCTGAATCATGAGGGAAAGCAGCGTCAAACCAATCAGCCCCAGAACTTAACGCGGCGGCAGGTGCGTCATGTACCGTGACTCCCCAGCTCCCAGAGGCCACCCTCATTCCCCTGCCTGCTGTGGCCCCCCCTCCCCTCTCCCCCCACCGGCTGAACTCACCCAGATCTGCAGCTTGACCCGCTTGTCGTTGCGGTAGACGGTCTTGACCTTGAAGTCGATGCCCACGGTGCTGACGAAGGCGGAGGTGAAGGAGTCGTCGGCGTAGCGGAACAGGAAGCTGGTCTTGCCCACGCTGCTGTTCCCGATGATCAGCAGCTTGAACATGTAGTCGAAGTTCTGGTCCGCCGCGTCCTTCTGGGCCTGCTGCTGCTGCTGCTGCCGGGAGTCATTTGCGGAGGCCATCTGCAGGAGAGAACAGCGACGGTCCAGATGGGGTATAACCACAAAACAACCGTTTTTTTTCCCACGGCGCGCAGGACTGCCTGCCGCCGTGGGCTATGCGTGGCAAATTGTGGTCACTCACTCATGAACGACCTGAGAGGGACGTTTGGTAGGACGCATGCGCAGGTGGTGCTTTGTTTAGTATGACGCATGCGCACGTGCATCTCCCAAAATCATCGCTTCGAACGGCACGAGATTTTTAAGCACAGTTTTATCGCCTAACATTGCTTTAGCTAACCCTAACATGTTAGCTTTTCGCCTACTTTCGTTAACCTAGTTAGTGTGTACCACTGATACAGATGTATGGACACACAGAGGACAACAAATAACATTACAGAGGTGAGGACATGCCATAGGTAGCTAGCTATATAGTTAGCCAAGTTTTACTCATGACACTTTGTACAGGTGCACCATGGGTCTGGATGGTTTCGTGCTTGTTTTTTTCTCTTTTTTTACCGTTAATTGAGGGCAGGGTGTCCCTGATGCCCTGATACAGAGCTATGGAGGCCGACCTGACCCTTGAGACCCAGGTAAGGACAAACACAGGTATTATCCAATCGATGCAGTGGTTTAGCCCATCAGACAGAAATGCTGCTGACAATTTGCTGCCTTGAGGAAATCTTTGGCTCTTTGAGTGTGAACCACTGCAGCTCAGATGCTGCAGGGTGTTTAAGTCTCTGCCCTTCATTGACCACCTACCCCTCAAACACACGCCCCCGTCACCCTGCCCCCCCCCCCCCCCCCCCACCCACCCACCCACCCTGAATACTGCTGATAAATCAGAGGAGCTCAGGACCACTCTCCCCTGATTACGACTGTCTCCTTGGAAACCAGCCCAGCACAAAGCATCCAGACCTGTTAAAAGCCAGCCAGCACACACTCAGCACAGATCACTGCTGGAGACAAAGATATTACACAACTGGAAAAGCAGGCAGCAGACGTTACCCAGCAAACAAAGCAAGATGTGTGCTCAGCTGGATACCTACTGTCCGCCACACTTTATTAAGAGATTTACAGCTTGGAGAACATAGAGGATCTTTCTCATTATCTCAAGAGTGAGATGTAATGAGTCATCTGTAGGTACGGGAACATCTGTTTTTTATTTCAAGAAAGGCTTGACAGAAATGGCGTAAGGCCATAATTTCTCCAGCGCATTAATGCACCTGAAGCCTATTTAAGAGTAATCTAAGTAGGAAAAGCTCAGTGTGAACACAGCGAAAGGCCCGTATTTCTCCCTGTAATGACAGGTGCAGCAGCATTTTAAGCAGGGACATATTGTACTTGATGGGCATACCAATTGCAGACATTCTCCAGCAACCCATTTTCTCTTTTTCCCTCACCAGGTTTTTTATGTGGGAGACATGTTGGGGTACAGACCGAATCACACACAGATCACTTGAAAAGTTTTATGCTGTCAGATACCCTTCTAACGGAAACACAAGCTCCCCGAACCAGAAGGTTTGGTTGTGCTTGGAAGGAAGGAATGGTTTCATCTCCATCTTAACATTCTAAAAGCATGTTGTCATACTCTGTTTTAGTAGCAAATTCTGCAGTTGCTTGGTTTATTCAGGAGAAGTATTTTCTCTTCCTACAAATAAAAGTATAAACCTGCAGACGCTCCACAGAGGACAAATTTTTTATGATCAAAGCAGATAAATCAATTTGACACAACTGACCACTCAAACGATGAAGCAGGGACGTGCGTCTGCGCTATTATTGCTACAGAAGCAAGAGGGCTTGTGTCAATCACTGGCTCAGAGGCTACATTTATCACGCTAATTATTCCAGTAACAACACTGCAATGCAGGGGAAAATTCAGGGAATGTTACCGCTAGGAACAAATGATGAATCTACCGTTGAATGTTGAAGACCTACGGCGGATGAAATTTACACTAGTGTTAATTTTTTTAAGTGTTAAGTGTTTTTTACAAGTTATTCAAGTTCAGGATGAATATTTTGTGTGCAGCAAAGAAAAAAAAAATTATACATGCCCTTTATCCTTAAAGCAAGTATAGGACCTGACCTTCCAACTGAATTCAGCTGATACTAGGGAACATTCTTAATTACCAATCACATTGTTTGTCATGTTTGCAAAAAATTAGTCAACCTTTCATGTCCATTTACATAGCTTGTTGTTTGTATTATGTTGCGAGTGTAAGATACCCATGTTGGGGGATTTGCTACATCTGAAAACTGAAACACTGCCTTGTGTACTCTTTCGGAACTATTTCATTTTGTACGGACACATGCCGTCCATACATCCACCAACTGCAGACAGCCATTTGACATGGTTCACTGCATACAAAGTGAATGGCATGAAAATTCATTGATATTAAGTAATTAAGTAGCCGTACTAAGCTGATATAGCAACTGAATAACGGTCTTTGTAACCTGGGTGCGCTGCTGTTGAATCCGCACAGAGTGACTGAGGCCAGTTTATTCCCCCTCAATCGTATTCTAAGCGTAGCAACTTAAATAAACGTCGTGAGAACAGATGGCTTTGATACACACCGAATTTATGAAGTCTGAAATGATTGAGGCAAACAGGACAGTGTCGATAAAGGAAAGGACTGCACACAAATGTGCGTCTTGCCAATAAACCATTTCTCTGCCAACAGTGGCAAGAACAAAATACTCCCAACATAGACTGACTGAAGACCATACCCAATGGATGGTGTGATGATGCAACTGTTAACTAGCCCTTCATCAGCCACATATGCAGCCTGTTTGATTAGCCACATGACTCAATATTTTGAAACCTACATTAAAAAAGGAAGGAAAGTGTTTAAAAAATAAATCAACTTTCATGTATTCATGACTGTGGATAAGGGTGACAAATTGGTAGATGTGCTTGACATGACAGAAATTAACATAAGCTACATACGCAATCTGCACATGTACACCCCTACAAAACTCACAGCAAGCTAACCAATAAATACCACAGATATCCGGAAATGACATCATAATCCCTAAGAGGCTGATGCATGCAATGACCCCTCCCTTCCCCCTTTTAAATTGCCACAGGATCCTCCAGTGAACAAATGTAAATACCAGAAAAATCTGAGATCAGTTTAGAACAATATGGCACACAAGTTCAAACAATACAATTTGTTTACTGTGAAAAATGACGCATTACTCACTGCAACCTGACATAAAATAAATAATGTAATCCTCTCATGATGGGGGTTGAATTTCTGAAACTGAAGTGCACACACAGACACACACACACACACTGAAATCATAGATGGCTTTTGCAATTAGTCACATCCTTGTTATACAGTTTTGTATCTCCCAAAGGGTCAACCCCGCAACATATGACTTTCATAAAGCTTAAATGCAAAAGCAAACATTGAGAAAACAGTTGTAAACATTCTACTAATAGGTTTGTCTGTTAGGTACATTATTCTAAACATTCAAAAGGGAGAGAGGGATACTTGGTTCTACTCATGAGGGCTGAAAACTATTTTACAAAATATATTTTCTTCTGTAAGAAAGAAGTACATTTTGTTTCATTATAAAAACCACAGCTCACTTAGAAAAACGCACAAGGTATGCAAGTGAGAAATGCAAGGAAAGTGTTAAGTAAGTACAAGCATGTAGTACAATGTAGTCCTACACACTTTAACCTTGTTTAACATTGTTGACCCTTATTGAGCACTTAAATATGAGAGCTGAAATTGTCTCCACTACAGACGTTTTACGGCAATTATCATGCATACGCTTCATCTTGGATGGCACCAGAGGAACAACAGATTTATTTGGCCTTATTGTGTTCCATTAGAACCCCAAACCAAGCAGCCGTGTCGAGACAATGTGACTCATTTGTATTTACATATTTTATTGAAGGCTATGTTTGACGTCCTTTCTTATTCAAAAGGATTTATCTCTGCTTCTGTCCAAAATAAGGTGCCTTAGAGATGGATGAAAAATACATTAACATATTCAGTCTTAGGGGTGGATCTGGCAACAAAATGGTGCCACCCAACAATGTACTGTATGTCTTTCAAACAGGATATGACACACCTCAAAGCCTCACAGATAAATGCCAAATTAATTAGACAGGTTCTTGGCACACGTCCCTGCTATTAACTGGAGCGTTTAAATAAACTCTTTCAAAGTGGACTGTCATTTTAACCTCTGGTCCCATGTAAATAATTTAAAGGCGTCTCTGATCTTTTTCCATTGAACAGGCTGGTCACTAATGCGGGTTCATAAATTAATGAATTCCTCGCTAGTCGTAGGCTATAGTTTCGCTGAGCAAGCCGTTTCCATTCCCAACAAATTTGACTTCGGGGCAATTACATAGACAGCCACCAATTAAGTCTCATAAGCACTTATGTTCTACAAACAAACAACAATTAGTAGAATAACAAACTCCACTATTAAATCTTCTTTCTTATCAAGAGCATAGGCTATCGCAACGATTTTCACCAGGGAGTACCAGAGTAGCAAAAGTATGCCTATTTTTCAGTCAACGCGCAAAGCATTAAAATAGATATTAATATCAAAAAGCTAAATGGCAAATTAATTAAAGAAAACATGAAAAAGTTAATTGTAATGCAAGGTCTACTTATTCACGAAATTACTTAAAGACCCTTGAAGATTTTTTGATGAAAGAAAATACTGTTCATTAGAATAAAACTGAATAAATTCTACAATATAATGCCAAAGTTATTAACCACGGGAGCAACCTATCTGCTTGATAGGCTATCTAGTGCGTCTTCCTGACATCCTCAGTCACGAAATATTGCTAGCTACCAGACTACCAACCACATATCGACTGGTATAGCTAGAATACCTGACAAAATAAAGTTATAAAAGTCTAGACGCATTTATATAAACGAATCCGTTCTGAAACTGTTGATCCTTAGTCTATGTTTTCCCGACTTTTGTCTCACGCATTCATCCCATGGCTACCATATGGTCGCTTCCACCACGAAATAATGTTTATTATTCGCTCATAGGAAGCCCAATAGAAAAGTCATTTACAATCACATACTCGTAAAGATAGAATACGAAACAAATCAACCCACCTTGGTTGGGGAATCCTTCTTTAGCCTAGTGGTTTAATTCAAGTTGTACGCTCGTGTTCGAAACTGATATATAAAAGGGTGTACTTCCAGGCGTATGAATCCTCTTTTCCTTATCCACTCCCACCCTCACACGCTTACCGCTGAATGCTGCGCTCCCGGATCTCGTACTAATGCTGCTCCGTCTGCTGTACTGAAATACGGAAGTGTGTCAAAAAAATTTATCTGCGTCTGAGAGGAAACACTACCCTATCCAATCGCTTTCAGCAAAGTTAAACAGTAACACTGTATACCTGTAGATTTACATGGTCATGCAGAAGACACAAAGCATCGTGCTCGGTTGTTGCAATGAAATCAATAATTTTTTTTTTTACTTTCTTCAAATTTAACTGTCCGTTACATTGACATGGCCGTTAACAGTTTGTTTTCAGTTGACAAATTAAGCTGTCCCCTCATGAAGAATATTCTCCCACCTGACTACCCTTTTCTATTTATAGTCAGGTTTCAACTAGATATCTTCATTTCAAAAACAGTCCCCACCCTTTTCCCCCGAAAAAAATTGCCAAATAAGCTATAGTTCAAGAGGGAGATGTGTATAGTCTAGAAATTGGTCGTTAAGCTTTGCCAGTACAATGACAATGACGCACCAACTTGCCTGTAAATTTACACAGGATAGGATCTGGGCTCTGTAGTGAGCTGTTAGCCCTTGCTGAGGGGAAACAGGAAACTGTAAACCAGGAAAAACAGAATCACAAAGTAGGATAACTGAGCAAGGACAGTGCATGTGAAAAATTATTGTGTCATTGGTGATTTACATGATTTACAGCAGCATTCCCTTGTCATTAATTTTCAGAAATGCACTGAAGGTTTATCATCCAGAACGGGAAGAATACAACAGAATTAACTTAAAAATTAATTCTCCATGCACATAAATGCAATATCTCAAACCCACCCTTTCCCTTTCTCTGTGCATACGGTGGAACAATAGGCTTACACATACTGTATACTGCATACTACTTGACCTATTCTACCCACCTATCCTTGCGTAGTCATTTTGTGAGATCACAGCGCTGAACACCTGTCTACAAGTCACCATCAAATTATACAGACACGGGGACAAATTACAGTCTGACATGGCAGCCATAAAAGCCTGAGGTTATAAGTAATCCATCATAACTCTTATGTATATGCAGTACAATCCAACGTCACGTCACTGGAACATACAGTAACACGTGCTCAACGCAGGCCATGACTAACTCAAACAGCAGTTTTGTGGTGCAGTGAACATGGTGTATTATGATGAGAACTGACAGAGGCAGCTTTCATTTCACTAAAAGCAGGCCTTCCACCAGGGCCGGCGTCGCGGCTGCTGGTCAGCAATGCGACATTGCACATGTAGCACAGTCATTATCTTGAAGCCATGGAAAGACAGGAAATTAGGAACGTGCACAGTGCACACATAAACAGCCACTTAAAATGCGTGACCACATAAACTAAATTAGGAGCGAGCCGAGGAGCACCGGGTTTCGGCTTTGGTCAAGACGCATTCACGACCAAATTGTGGTCACCCTATAGCTCGCCAATTCACTATCTCGCATCTCATCCTCGAATCCAAGTTTCTGACACACTGGCTTCATCGCGCCCCTGCAGCGAAAGATCGCAGGTGAACGCCGCCCGATCTCTACCGAGAATCTTCACTCGGCTGCTTCAGCTGGCAGAGGGAGGAGCTGGGTGGCCGGCCGTAGAGAGCTTGCGCAACGTCAGAGGTCTGGCTCCCGTCATACGCTGCTTTCATTAATCAAGTTTCTACTTGATAAAAGTGCAGCTCCAGGCACTGAAAATGAGGCTTGCCAGACTGCAGCACTGATACGACTGTACGGTTTTCAGAGGAGCAAGCCTTTACAGCTCCCTAAACACAATGCAGCAGGCAGCTTCTTCTGTGACTCACCTGCAACGCACTCTCAGGCTTTGAGGCTAAAGTAATTTCTTTCATTGTTTTAATTATCGGGTTAGAAAAAGGGTCTAAATACAGCACATTTTCTAATTATGGACATAGGATACTAAGGTAATGTTCATATTTATGCCCACTGGACAGAATTAGGTAAA
The DNA here is from genome assembly GCF_018555375.3 of Anguilla rostrata. Taxonomy (NCBI): domain Eukaryota; kingdom Metazoa; phylum Chordata; class Actinopteri; order Anguilliformes; family Anguillidae; genus Anguilla; species Anguilla rostrata. Next base: position 65,502,047 of record NC_057934.1, read on the forward strand.
TGTATTGTACAAGGGGCCCTGCATTTTCGACAACCAGATTTAGAAGACTGAACCGTGGCTGAATAGCTACTCGTATTGAAACGTAAGAAGGTAATTAACTGTGATTAAATGGCGATTACTTATAGAGGCCAATCCTAATGAGTTTTGTGCAATCCAACAAAGTATTGCACTAACAGAAAGCATCTGACTGTAGAACTCTCACAATGAAAGAAGCAACATAAACACCCTGCAGCAAAAATTCACCTACTGTACTGTACGTGTATATGGACATTACATGGTACAAACATTTCCTTTTAAAGTTTACTTTTAAACAATTTGGAATCTTTATGGTGTCTGTTCACACAAAAAAATATTCCAATATGCCTACAGACTAATTTCTTTTTTCACCTTAAAACTAATAAAAAGTACAAAGTAACCAGCTGACAAAACATGGCCACACAAATAGATCAAACTATTAAGCTGCCATTATGGATATCGTGGAATTAAACCGACAAATGTTTAAGTGAGCAGCCTTCATTGGATTAATGAGCAAATGTGTGCTACTACTATTTGTTATCCTAAATGAGATTGTACAGGTCTTGCAAAGGGTTTAATACCCCTTTAGATCTGCTTGGGAGAATGCTTTTCTTATCTTCATTAGCTATAACAATTTATTTGTGATTAATAAAGAAATTACCTTGTTCCTAGTCTGTAATTTTGGATCCTGCTGTATTGATTATGCTATTAAGATTGTGTGTCTGTCAGGCAAATCTCATATTTATAAGTCTACAGTGACTCATTGTAAACTTAAATTATTTTGTGTTGAACTAAAATCATTTGGTTGTTCCCTCAGCAAAATTAAAAACAAGAAACCAATTAAAACATACCAAGTACTGGAAAACATTCTAAACACAATTATGAGCAGAGAATCTTTATAGTGAATTATATCCCTGGTAAAATGATGTATCCTCTGGGTAACTGTTTTATTATTTTATTTGTTAATGTCATATCATCCTACATTAATGTATTTGTCTGTGTTAAATTGGTTTTCCTTTATAGTAATGGCTACAATTTTATGTCCTGTATTAATCCTTATTATTGCAAAACTGATATTTGTTATACATATTTGTATTGATTGTCTTTAATAAAAAAAGGCATGCACAGGGATATTTCACAGACTGCATAATAGGGGACTGCATCATAAGTTTAGTGTAGTGGCCTCTTGCTGCGGGAGGACCAAACTACAGGGTATAAAATCCAATAGATGAAATCACCATAGTCGTACGACGCGCAGCATGAGAGTATACGGATGATTAAACAGAGGGAGCGGTCTCTCTGGGGAGCGCCAGTGTGTCAGAGGGTGGAGTGGCCCTGGGGTAGTGTCGGGCCGGGTCATTGGCATCCCACAGCTGCTGGAACTCCCCGATGAAAGGAAGAACCAGGTCCGGCTCCTCGGTCACCAGGATGTTCTCCTTGTTGCTCTGGATGGCCGTCAGCGTCCAGTTGAGCGAGCCTGTGATCAGACGCCGCCCGTCCACCACCGCAAACTTGTGGTGCATGTGGACCGCCCCCATCTCGTGCCTCACACAGATCCCTGGGACAGCCAAGGAGACACGATGTGGGTGTGGTCAGCCCCCAGCAACCACATGGGAACAGAAAACAGTGGTACACACAGCCATAGAATTTATGTTCTTAAAGATTAGGACGGGACTGTGTGTACGCAATTGGGCAGCGACATTGTGGCTAGAAGCAGCTATGGAGGAGGGGGAGGGAAGGTACTGCAGAGGTACAAAAACAAAAGCATAAATAAGGCTGGTGGATTTTTATCATTAAATACACTTGTCCCTGTAATAGTTTCAGCTGAGTTGTGTTCAATACACAGAGACAGTTAAGACTTGTTTATCTGAACTTCAATTAGGCTTAAGAGTAAATGAAGCATTATTTGAAGTGCTCGGTAAAGGGCTGATTACCATGCTCCCAGAGATCCATTATTATTATTTCATATTCAGAATTCAAATTAGCACAAATGGGTATCATCCCAAATTGACCAACTAATAATTTAAAATTAAATGTGTTCACCTCAACTTGTCAAGAGACGACACCCAAAAATTTTTTGTCAAATACCACCAGCCTTAAATAAAACAGAAAGACACACATCAGTTATTAAGGTATTTTTAAGTTATAAATCTGGCAGGCATACAGTTATTTATAAATGTGGTAAATCTCTTCCTTTCTTACTCTCACGCCACCTCTTCCTGCTCCTCAGGATCCAACCTTTCTCTCTTTCAGAGCGCTCTTCTCCTCCATCTATCTTGCCCTCCCCCCATCTGTCACTTCTCAGCCCCCACCCACCCACCCGCAGATTAAATTACTGCCTTGTATGCCGTCCAGCTGCCCATTAGTGCTGATGATGTAACTTTGATTAGGAAGCGAGCAGTGGCGAGACAAACTCATTCAGCATCTCTCCTTTCCCCTCCTCCTGCGCTCGTTCACACAACTGACTTTTCCTCTCCGTTTCCCACACATTCTTTTTAATCCCAGAAAAGGTGAACACGCACTTTTCTAGAATAGTGCCCAAACCTTTTTTTTTTTTAGCCATACTGGTTTATGCCAGCAGGCCATTATGCCGAGACCATAAATCTTGCTCTGGAAATATAATCCATATAATCTATCATTCACCGGGGATCACATGTTTTGACAGCTTCCATCTCCTGCAGATTAGTGTGTGATCTTACTTGAAGGGCCTTCTAAAACACTTCAATAGCGACAATCCAGTGGTATACAGTAGAGACAGTCATAAGGGGAGTAGGTCAAAAGACATCTCCAGAGTGGAGAGAGCGTAGCTCACAAAACAGAGAAGAAAGTGATGCATGCATTTATCAATACGCAGAGCTTTATATTGATTTTCTGAACTTCTAAGGCTAACTGATAGGGGACATGCTTAGTGCAAAAACCCAGTGTCTGCCAACTGCCCCGCCCACCCAGCGTGTAACTGCAGCAGGGGATGCGACATTTGCTGCGTCTGTTTTTCATGTCTGTAAAAACCCTAACGCTCTGAGAAGGGCCTCACAAAAGAATCCCCCTTCAAAATACTTTGGCTGTTTGCTACCTACAAAAAGTGGCTTTACTCCAGTTGTCTAGCTAATGGTGTGGTACCACTGTCACAGCACCAGGCAAGGCTAACTGCTTAGAATAATTATGGGACACATTAACTAGAAACCAATATCTTGGGTCATTGACTGTTTTAAATGGAATTACCCTTCACACTTGCACAATCACTGCTTAGCCATATACTAAGAAGCTCCAAAAATACTATACCCAACTCTATAAGTGGCTCCAAGAAAGGCAGACACATAGGTGCGGCTTTCCCTGATATGTGAAAGTGGTTATAGAGACACCACCGTACCTGTACTGTACCTGCGTCCCCCTGAAGGTTTGCACACGCATCACGATTTTAGCCCTGATTCAGCTCTTTCAGTATCTGAAGAACCTTTTGAATGCTGTACGGTGTCAGGCTTTACAAGCTACGTGGGACCTTCTGCAGCCATAGAAAAAGATCCGTTCATCAGTGTAATGCGCAAACAAGAATAAGCTGTTTTCCCGTAGCTGCTTCCTGAAGGGAAACGCAGCCAGAAGCAATGGGACTGCACGCGAAGCTACAAGGCAGCTAGCTAATGCTAACACACGCTGGAGAGGCATGGGATAGACGGGTGCACTGTGCTGATAGTGTGAGGGTTCAGCTACTGTAACGCGTCCGCAGGCAGCCACCACGAAAATCATAAACGGAATAAATGCTGTCGTGCCTCGAGAGCGGTCACGTACATAACTCTAAGCAGGTCCTCATTTATCCAGAAGGGGGTGTGGTGCAGGCTTTCATTCAAAGCAGTACACACCTGTTCCACTAATCAGGGTTAAGACTCTAGTGGTTGACATAGAATCAGGGGTACTGCTTGATGAACAAGCTGCCCCACCGCCTTTCTGAATTGAGACCTGTCTAATGGAATCAGCACTGACCTGCAGGTGGTGCCAAATGGTCCGGAAATCACTTCCTACTGAGGTGGCAACACACACACACTGCATGCAGCTACTAAAGCCAGTGCAATGAGTCAGCCCTGACTCCACAGACTTTTGAGTAGCTCATTCAAAAGGAATCTGACAAGCCTCTCATTAGGGCTGAAACCTTTTTCTCCTGAGTTAAGAGTGCACCTGGACTGAGAACCTGACACCGAGTGATTCACCTTCCCAATGCAAAAGAAAATAGCATGCTGACGTATACCTGAAGTTTACTATTTTCTACTTCAGAATACTTGAAGTATAATTATCGTTTAGATTAAGCATGCTTAATATACTATTTTTTTTCCAGCATTATGACTTCAACTGTGTAGCTCGCCATTTAATGATTAACCTGTTTCAGTGACTGTGAGATATGCTGCTCCTTGGCACAGCGGCTGTCGGGAGAAGGAAGGAACGGCGGCGGCGGCGGCGGAGGAGAGCACCTGCACTGCGGAGGGCGCCGATCTGCGAGCCGGTGATGCGCATGTAGTCCCTGTCGGTGAGCACGCGCACGGCCACGCCCCGGCCCTGCAGCAGCAGCACGGCGCGGCCCAGCTCCTGGCTGGAGAAGGCGAACACGCACAGGTCCAGCGACGCCGCGGCCGACAGGAGGTGCCGCAGGAGCCGCGTGAAGGAGGTCTCCAGGCCGTGCGGCAGCGGGCAGGGGCAGGGGCTGCCAAACAGACAAGCACTTAACCCAACCCGGGACAGGGAAGGCGACGTCACCACAGAACAGGTGGACGATGGCATTCGATTCAGTTCGAAAGAACTTTATCAAATCGCCTCAGGGCAATTTAAACAGAGCAATGGGTGTAACTGAGCACGTGCGGATACATAATAATTACAGACATACACGTGCCCATCAGCACCAATCCCTCCACAACAATTAACCCATGCATGGAAAGCTGCTCAAACAAAGAACGCACGAGAGGAGAGCCAGGCATAAATAAAATGACAAAAAGACCATCAACTGAACTGGTGTCTGACTTAAGAAACTGCTAAATTAACAGAAGTTCACAAAATAGCTTTAAAAAAAAAAAAGAAGAAGAATTTTAAGTATTACGGATTACCTGTTGATTCTGGGATCAGGTGTGTAGAGGTGCTCCACGCAGGTGATGGCGGTGGGGAAGAACAGCACCTCCTTCAGCGGACCCTGGCGGCCGCGTCGCCACCGCCGTAGACGGCGGCGCAGCCAGCCCAGCCACTCCACGCTGAGCGTGACGGCCAGGGCGCCAAGGCCGACCACCTTCACCGTGCGCCGCAGCGACATCTGCCAGGCCGACAACGCGCCAGAAACCACAGAGGAAGAGAGCGAGGATCGAGAGGAGAGCCAGACCATACAGAAAAACGGGAAACAATACATTTTGGGAGGGGGTGCTGTTTAAAAAGCCCTGATCTCTCAAATATAGTGTATATCTGAGGGAAATGCAAATTAAAATGTGTGTTTTACATGCTTTTACAAGCTTTAGATTCAATTGTTTGTTGAATACCCTGGCAAAACTGAGGAATTCACTGAGATTTTAAATTTCTGAACATTGCATGACATCCTTACAGCTCCCTATAATGTTCAGTAATAGTGGTAATACTTGTAATGAGATGCAGTCATAACAATTTTATTATTCATGTCAACAATGTGGTTTCATACAGACAAAATGTAAAATGAATATGTCGATGTTGCCATGCTTTTTCTTTTGAAATTAACAGTGTACCCTTCCTTCCAAATCCAGTGACTCACAGCGGCAAATTATCTTTTGATTAATGGTACATTTTAGCTTTCAGTTAACTACACAAGCCTTGGCAATATGCAGATATAATGGATTTCCCAGTCCATTTATCTAACCTTGCTCTTCTAATTAACATCCAAAAATGCACCTGTTCCAGAATAGGCACAAATTAATCAAATTAATCTAACCATTTTAATAATGCTTAATTACAGAACGGTAACCAATTTATTTAGTTTCAACCTAACGTACCTGAACGACGACTTTTCACGAATGAAAACAGGGTGACACTTTCCTGTGTACGAGTTTATATTTAACAGAACAATTTTAAAAATCCATAGGTGAGTGAATTGCTGATTTCCAGCTTTTCTAAAGGGTCTGGTTGGGATGGCTATATCATTTTTTTAAAGGCTAGCTGCCAATGAAAATTATAAATAGCAGGTAACTAGCTAACGTAGAGACTCGCTGGTTAGCTATAAGCCTAGCTACGCTCATTTAAAGCAGTCTACATGGACCTTAAACTAAGGCCTTTGCACAATCAATCGGACCTGGCGTGTAAATATCGTTATTCAGTTGTGAATGGCTGCAAGTAAGCTTGCAAGTAACATATCTAACTATTTATAGTGGCAGCTCAGCTAATTTTTTAGATTTAGATTAATTTGTTTGCCCCCATCAAATTACAAAATAGGATTTAGGTAGCACAAGCTAGGTTAATAGACTAATTTTATAGGAGCCCAATTATGATCTTGACTTTCTAGTTTGAAAATTATAGTTCCGCTCTGGAACTTTAGCTAACTCATTGAAATCGTTCTCAATCGTGGTCGACCCTTAACTTGCTGTTAAGGCCTGTTCGTGGACGGACAACACCATTGTGTGCTCTGACATTTTCTTCATGGACTCACGGTACTTTATGTTTTTCCTAGATGTCCTTAAAACTCTGTAATTAAAAATAAAAAAGTCATCTGCGTGCGCTATACTAATTAACATAAAAATGTTTTACTTGCGCAGAGCCAACCCGTTGTCGAACTAAACAATTATTCCAGCGCCGAATCTAGGGTCGCCCGCGTGCCACGCTATATAGCGTCTGCCTTTAGCTTCCAGTAGGTGGCTGTAGATGTGCCGGTCATTGTGGAGGCCTGAATCATTCGTACGTCGACATATGTTTGTCCACATATAACTAAAACCTGATCAGAAGGTGTCTTCTTGTGGAATAAATGCCAAATTGAATATCATTTATTTGACTTTCGTGTCATATAAATTCTGTCCGTGTCTTTTGCAAGGAAAATAAGCAAAACGCTGAATCAAAACAAATTCCGTACAGTTACAACAACGTTAAGCATTGTTTTTCAATGTTGTGATGTAGTTAAGATAAAAGACAAATTGCATTACAAGGCAAGTCTGACTGGAAAAACCTTTATTTTGAAAACATCCTTGTCAGTGTCCCTCATCTTCCTGAGTCAGTTCGGGTTGGGATCTATGGGATCCACATAAATCTGTGCTGGGTTCGAGGAAATTCTAGACGTTTCGCTCATTACTATATACACCACACGAAGTCATTAAATATCACCCGACCAAACATTACATTATGAAACGATCAATTCTTCGAGAAATTTGAGCAGAGTATTATACAATTGAAATACGCCTTACAGTGAGAGACATGAGTTCAACCAATGGAATACGTAGAAGTGTAACATTGTGGCCAATGAAATGAAAGAATTCTCCAAAACTTCCGGTTATGAGTTTCCCGTTTGAAACAACAGTTTACTGAGTGCGTGCATTGACCGAACGAGAAGGTAAACTACATTTTGCTAATAGTTCCTTCAACGTTAAATTATGCATGGTGGAATTTTAGTAGACCATTTCCATAGGTTGCATGATTGCCGTAACCAGATGTAAGAATGTATGCTCTTTCTTCACCTCGAGCCCTTGAAGTGTCTACCTAGCTAACTTTTAGCTAGCTTTTTGTAGGCCCTAGCTGGCTAACGCTGTTTGTTGCCCAACTGTGAGTTAGTATCCAGATTTATTATAACTAAATATGAACTAAGATACTCTGATTCTTTGTGCAGTCCAAAATGGCTTTTTCGAGTTTGCTATGTACAGTGGCCTGTATATTTCATTAACCTTAGATATATATGATAACTAATCGGAATACGTAATACTCCATTAGACTAACGTTATATACGAATATCTAAACCAGCTTCAGTGACTTCAAGCTGTGATCACTCACACGTTTGACAAATTAATAACAATAGAATCCCAAGTTAGGTTAGCACTGCAGATAGCCAGCTAATTGTCAATATTAAAAACGAGGTGTGATTACAATCTAACACTATTTTAGATCTAACTCAATCTAATATTATTTTATTTTTTAAACAATCGGAAGAATATGGGTCGACGTAAGTCAAAACGGAAGCCACCTCCTAAGAAGAAGCTGACGGGAAATCTGGACACCCAGTTCACCTGTCCATTTTGCAACCACGAGAAGTCATGTGACGTCAAAATGTAATGTTAAGGACACCTTCGCTCGTTCGCTGCAAATGTTAATTTTCTCGTGCCACTGTGCTGAGCTTTCCATGTGTTCTTGGGCTCTGTTATGTTAATTGTTTGACGTATTTATTTCTTCCCACAGGGAACGCAGTAGAAATACAGGAATAATATCCTGTACAGTTTGCTTGGAAGAATTCCAGACCCCTATTACCTGTATCCTTTTGTACAGTCAATGCAAACATTAATCTGCAGTATTGTTTGCAGTGACTTGAAAATATTACTGGGTGTGGAAACAGATTGTGTACTGGTGAGAATGCCATGTTGATGATACCATGGTTAAGATAGTAGGTAGGCCTAAGTGATGGGTTGATGCTGTTTTACTGATATGCTGTTCTCCAGGTATGACTTACAATGTAAACTCCAGCATACAGATCTTTCTGAGAACACTGAAAGTGGTTCTCTGAAATTCATGTTGTAATTCAACTTGTAGACGAGGTGTACCATTCATCTGATAGGAGCTTATTATTAATTTCTGATCAAATACACATTCTAAATCCTAAAATCCAGGAATAATGTTAATGTGCCCTCTCAACAATTCACGAAGTGGTTTGGCCCTCATAAAGCAGCTTTATAAACTGTTACACCCAAACAGCCGTTCCTTTGGGCTTCTCTTGTCATAGAGATATTCTTTTCGGCTTTTCAAAACAAATAATAAACGCGCGTTGTTGAAATGACAATTTCATTCATTGTTACATATGTATCAGCCATTGTGTGCCTGTCACTAACATGCCCAGGAATTAAATAGTGAAAAATTCCTTAGCATATATATTTTTCATCCTGAATTGCCAATTTAATTTCCTTAATGAACCTTTCAAGATCTTTCAGAACCTGTGGACGTTTATAGTGATTGGATAGACGCTTGTGAAGCTGCCAATCAGTAGCATTCCCAGTCATTCCAATGAATGTCAAAAAAAAGGAAATTAGTTAGAGTAGTTTGAACCACTGTCTGTGTTAGTCCATATTTATTTCTAGTCTTAAATTCAGCTACAGTGAACCTTAAGGAGGCATCTAGAGTCATTTGTTGAATATGTTGTTCTTTACACATAGAAAAGTTGTGTTGTTTCGTGTGTCAGATTTATTCCATTGACTCTGAATGGGCACGCCTCCCGAAGGTGACACTTATAGCCTAGGTCTCCAAAGCGCTGTCTTATGGGAATCAGTCTCTTCGTATTATCTAGGGAAATGGTTGTCTGTGCAGCCCATCTGGCTTCAAAGAGTAACCTATCTGAATCAATGCATGGGCAATGAAGGTATCTGTTCATTAATATAGGCTAAATTTCGAATCCCCGATTTGGCAGAATTGCGTCTACAAAACAACCACCCATTTTTTTTTTAATGAACCAGTGCTAATTCAGATGCCATGCTTTGTGTAGAACTGACGTTGATGCCTCCTGCTGAATCTCTTTATGGGTGAACGCATAGTGACCCATAGCAGCCTTGAACAGGCTAAATATAGAAGTTTGCAGCCCACCATGTTATGTTTGGTTGATTTTATTTGATTCCTTTTTTGAAAGTTAGCACCATCAAGGTTAGTTCGTGCAAGGAAACCATGGGCTAATCGTAGTACTTATATTATCAAATGATGAATAAATTGCAATATCAGAGAATTTGTAATTGATTCCAAATCCTGCCTGTTGGTAATTTCTTTCTTTTTTTGCCTTGGTAAAAAAGAGATTTCCTCCTGAATCAACATAGGAAGTCCTTGTCAGATGTACAATTTTGGACTTCTTCGTGAAATACAGTATATTATTGTTATTTTGTAATGGCCTGATCCCTTCACTTGAGTCCGCATATTCAAATGTTTTGTACTGAATCACACCATTTTATGGATTTCATAAAGTAACTAAAATCTCTTGGTTTGGTATCTGTAAAAAAAATGAATTCTTTTCTGCATGTTGTAATTTAACTAAAAAGTAAAACGAGGGTTGACACAACCTGGTGCCATTATGAAAATGATCAGTATTTGTCCCTATTGATCCTGTGTTTTGGTTTTTCTTTTGATCATTGAATTAATAAATTGATTTCACAAAGGCAAAACCTTGATTCCTTCCAAAATTTCTATAGTTTGATTCAGTTGTAAGGGTAGTAAATGCTTAGGCAGACATGCATTTATTTCTTTATATTTTGTTCACTGTTTTAGTGTAACATAATTACATAATGAGTTTGTGAGTGAATGGTGTGTGCGCCCTGCAATAGATTGACAACCTGTCCAGGTTGTCTTCCTGCCTCTCACCCAATGCACATTGGGATAGGCTCCAGCACACCCTGCGACCCTGACCAGGATAAGCGGGTATAGATAATGGATGGATGGATGGATGGATGTAATATCATTACACGGGGGCGAACCATCCTTTTTAACAATGTTTTCAGTTAATACTATGTCATTTAAGAATCAAATGATTGATAATCAAACCAGCAAAACTAATTTAGTCAAACGTTTATGCACCCTATGTTAAATCCAAGGGGGGGGGTCACGATTAATATAAACAATTCAAATTTAGCTGAAGTGAATCTGTACTTGCTCTTTCACTTGGTCACTGCTTTCCAGCATTTCATTGCAGTCAGAAGGTGTTAACCACACCTTTATTCTTAATATGTGGTATGGGGCCCAGGCAAGTTTATACTATAGGAGCAGAAAATGAACTGCAGTCAGCATTTGCTATCATAGTGTCAGAGAAGAAGTCGGAGGTCCTTGTGAGCCCAACTGAGAACTGGAACCCGACCACTGGCAGCTGAAGTGGGTAGGTTCAGTAATGCTGCTGAGGAGGGAAGGGGCCTGGGGGACACAGAAAATGAATTCCATTTTATGTTTTATTGCACTTTACACGATGACAGGGATGACAGGCAGGAAGCCTAAATTATTTCGATTAGCAAATGGGGAGAACGCTGAATGGCTTTTCAGAAAGTGAAGGAGGTTTTATTCACAAAGTTTGGTACTGAAGGCAAAACGTGAATTGATAACTGATGTTTGTCTTATTTACACTGGTGTGAAAAAGTATTGGCCCTATTACTGCATATAGTATGCCACACTGAATGGTTTCAGACCTTTAGACAAAATCTAATATTAGACAAAGGGAACCTGAGGAAACACTAAACACATTTTGAAAATAATTTCATTTATTTAATAAAAAAGTTATCAAACCCATATCACCCAAGTGAATAAGTAATATAAATACTTTTTCACAGCACTAGGTTTTCTAGGGGTTTTTCAAACAGTATAACTAAGCTACAGCCTAATATGTGACATGTACACATTGAATGTTTCACCAAGTGTGTTGTAGACCCTCTCAGTAGGGTGTATGACACTTAATTAAAATACTAATCAATCAGTAAATCATGCATTTTTGTCTCAAAAGAAATGTGTAAATTTTATTTCACAGTCACATTAAGCATTATGTATAAACAGTATTAATTTGAATAAACACTGGATACAATGCTTTTTTTCAGTCAGTCTGTCAGTAGGAAATCATTTATTTCATAATCAGAATTCAAATGCTCTTTAAACCATGTCCCTTTTTAATGTATTTTAGGGTATTCTGTACAAATAACAGTTTGTATACCGCACATCCAGCATTTATTTCTGCAGTCTGATGGGTCATGAAAGGGCAGTGAAATTTATATTGGGGGCCCAGGATCATAATGTTTAGGAATGCCATTTCAGACGGTGTTCATCAGCATGAATGAGTTAATCATGCTTATGTTTCATAGCACCAACAGTGTATCTACAACTGAGTAACACTGCAAAACACCAGATGGGAGATTATGCTCGAGCAGTACAAAGCACAGCCTATATTCTAGGCCCCATGCTCAAAAAAACTAATACTGTGTCTGGAAAATCATTATAATTCGGAGAATCACTTTTTTTTTTGTCATCAAGGTGGTGTGATGTTACTGGTCATCAGTTTGACAGCAGAAATGTATAAAAAAGAATTTTTCAAGCACTGCACTGGTGGGAAAATCTGTCTTATCTCTGATTGCTCTGTGAGCCAGAGATCACAAAAACAACTAAGAATCAGGAATGTTAGTCTGAAACAACAGGATATACTTGCAGCTGACCTTCCATCTTCCGGGCCAGAAGACTGTGTCTGATGGTCGGTGTCCAATGGGAACGTGGAGTTTGGCAGGTACACTGCTATCAGTGTTCGGAAGGCCACACTGAAAGCCTCTCATGTTCATTGTCTGTGAACCCGTTCCCAGCTCTTCATTGCTACAAATATCAGCATTAAGAGGGACGTTTAAGAGGGCAAAATAGTTTTTTCTATGACTAAATTCATGTAGAATGTGGGTCTTTTATGTTTTCTGACTTATCCCTAGAATGGAAAAGGTATCTTAGACACCCTCAATAAAAAAACTTGAATATCAATAATAAATATGACTAAACAGGGCAATAAGAACAAATTTAGTCAGAGTTTAAAATTACAGTTAAAACTCCATTACAGCTAGATCACCTGTGCCGTTTCTCACAGATGTATTTCTAGTCTTAAATTCAGTATGGCGTCAATTTTGTGCCTACTTTTGGCATAAAATTGGCGCCATAGATGAGGACTATCTGTTCTAATTGTCAAAAACAAAATGACAAAAAAACAGACTGACACTGCAGTGACCTGTTTTGGGGGCTCAAGCATCTGCAAAGTATAGAGTAGAAAAGCCGCCCCCCCCTCCATGAAAAAGCAGTGACTTTAAGTTGCTGGGAAGTGCAGAGGGGTTTTATGGAAATGTGGGGGGGGGGGGGGTTTGGGAGTACTTGGTTGATCTTGGGAAATGCGCCCCAGCCAGCAAGGCCCAGGGGCGAGACTGGGGGGCGGAGACAGCGGTCTAGGGGGCGCTCCACCTTCGCTAGTCGGGGTAGTACTTGTAGCCGTCGTAGTCGTACTCCTCGCCGTTGTTGACGTGGCTGTCGGAGGCGGCGCAGTACTTGCTGTCGTAGACCTGGCGCGGGAGGCCGTACACCGTCATGCCCTTCTGGGACGCCACCTTGTTGGTGCCCATCTGCAGCGAGACGGTGGACGTGTCGCACGCCTCCAAGTCCACTTTCTTGTCGAAGATCTGCCTCTTGGTGCCGGGTGCCGTCATTCCGGACTGGAGAGATGGTGACACATGCACACACACACACACACACACACACACACACACACGTGCGCACACACACACACATACAAATCCACACATTCGGACAAAGAAAACATCCACACACAAACACACACAAAGAAAACATCCACACACAAACCCAGACACACAGACACAAACAAACACAAAGAAAACATCCAAACACAGGCGGACACACACACACACACACACACACACATACAAAAACATTCATGAGCCTCTTTTATATTTCTTTAACCACTGAAGTTATTCGATTTTTTTTTTCAGATGGAAGGCAAATCCAGAAAAGACTAAATCACAGTTAAACTGCAATTGCAGTCGAGTAAATTATTTACATAGGGTAGTAAAAGCACACAACACTATACTCTATACGCCATGTCTCTACCAGCAATTTGTCCTGGACACAATAATTACAGTGCTGGTTGTGTGGTTCAGTTCCCAGCGGGATACTGCTCTTGTAACAGTAATAACGACTGACACTGAATTGTGCTTTAGCAGCAACTTTCACGGACCTCATATCATTTTTCTTCACAATAGAAATGATACCCTTCGGCCATTTTGAACCGAAAAGCCGAACAGGCATTAGTTGAGGTGTACCCCGGAGTAAAATAGCCGTGATGGTCCAGTATTAATGCGGCTGAAAGCTCTGGCTAAAGGCCTGACATTTGTTTCCACCCAGCAGAGTATAAAGCACCGTTTCCACAGCCACATAGTAAAAGCAATTAGGGAAGCCCTGGAACAATATTGATCGCTTAGCTTCTTTTTTCTGTTTTTTTTTTAGGTTTATAAGTGTTCCACAGCTGAATGCAAGATATCTGAATAGGACACAGCCAATTATACTGCAATAAGCAAATGACAGAGAAGAGAAATACTTATACTTTACTCTAAATCTGCTTCCTGTGTGCTATTCTGAACTATACCATTTGGTTTTCTGTTATTCTTGTTAGCTTTCACCTCAGCTGTAACCTGCTCAACCCACTTTATTTTATGTCTGTACACCCGGTGGTCAATAGCAGGGTTCCTTTCAAGATTTCTTCCTATTGGGGGGGGGGGCATGGGGGGTGGTTCTCGCCACCATTTGAGGGTTTTCTCTCCACTGGGTTTTTTTTTAACCTAATGTACTTGTTATTTGGGGGTTTGGGCCTGGTGTTTGCTCTGTTTGCTCTTTTTTTTGCTCTGCCTCTTGCCTTGCTACTCTGTGAAGTGTCTCGTGTGACAGTTCTCTGTAAAAAGCGCTATACGGATAAAATTGAATTGAATTGAACTGAATTGAACGGTCGCCCCACCTGGTTGGCCCCTTTATTGGTTCCCATCTGTAGGCTGATGGTGGACTGGTCCAGCGGCTTCTCCATGCTCGTCTTGGGATCGTAAAGGTGGCGGCGTGTCCCGTATGATGTCATTCCTTTCTGACTCGCAAACTTGTTGGTGCCCATCTGGATCGAGAAAAGTAAGAAGATACCAAAATTATCCACGGAGTCATTTATGCTAATTATACTTATCATTGGGCCATTTAATGGCTCAGTATGTATTGATGTAGTAGAGGCCTTATGCGCCACTTGGCGTGATGAGGCCTAAGTAAGTAAGTAATGTGTTGGTGGCTAATGATCAATACTGACACTGCCACAAAAACAAACGTTTGTAGGATAATTTAAGCTGGTCTATTTTTGCTGGGGGCTAGCAGGTCGGGACGAGATGCCTGTCTGACCTGCAGGCCGATGATGTTGCGCCCCTCCTTCAGCTTCTCCACGTTGAAGCGCCGATGCTGTTTCTCGGCATACTTTACGCCGGTGTCATGCTTAGTGTGGAAACCTTTGGTCTTTGCCTGGAATGAGAGAGAGAGAGAGAGTGATAGAAGGAGAGAGACATAGAGAGAGAGATAGAGAGAGAGAAAATAGGAGGGCACGGTTCATGACATAGAGACTGTTTTAATAGAGAGAGAGAGAGAATAGAAGGAGAGAGAAAGAGAGCGGGAGAGAGAGAGAGAGAATATGAGGGCACTGGTTCTACGCAGAGCTGTTTGGTCATTTTTGGGAAAGGTTCCCT